>NC_056726.1:4788457-4800957 GCF_019279795.1 Protopterus annectens | reverse complement strand
ATTACAATACTCAATAACAGGATACATATCACTTGTATTCATCTGACAGTTTAGCAGCATGATAGCAAAGATAATTGGAAGAGCTAGGTAACTATCCATGCACATAACACATGTGATATCCACCTCTCTAGTATCGTTTGCAAGCAGTAACAGCTGTGCATTTGTACATGTTACGCAAATGTGTAGTGACAATTGTTACAGGACTGGACCTCTCTAGTATCGTTTGCAAGCAATAACAGCTGTGCATGTGTACATGTTATGCAAATGTGTAGTGACCCTTGTTACAGGGCTGGACCTCTCTAGTATTGTTTGCAAGCAATAACAGCTGTGCATGTGTACATGTTATGCAAATGTGTAGTGACCCTTGTTACAGGGCTGGACCTCTCTAGTATTGTTTGCAAGCAATAACAGCTGTGCATGTGTACATGTTATGCAAATGTGTAGTGACCCTTGTTACAGGGCTGGACCTCTCTATTATCGTTTGCAAGCAATAACAGCTGTGCATGTGTACATGTTATGCAAATGTGTAGTGACCCTTGTTACAAGCTGGGCCAAATGGCTATGGGCACACCTACATACAGTGGATATTGAGAGTAGAGACACACTGGTTGAACTACCAGGTTTGTGTAGCCTAACCTCTCATTGCCAACCTAATCTCTCATTGCCAACCTAACAGCCGATTTCACATACTGTATGTAAGGTAGTGTACAGTACTGGTAATGAAACAGGTTGCATATCATCTTTAACTCCAGTGTAACATTTGCAATAGGAGTGTAAGATGTAGGAGACTGCTGCCCATGTGTAATAGCCGCTTCATAGGTGATGGCTTACACTATCTGATTATATCCTGATCATGTTGATAGAGGCATCAGAGTCTATTGATACATGACTCTGTTTGGGGAGTGGGTGTCTGTGCCCAACAGAGCTCATGGTCCTGGTGGATATGTGAGTATATACCCAGAGAAGGAAACAGACCTGTAGACACTTGCATCATCTGTAATCAACTATCAGGATGTGATGTGCTCCTCACAGGAGGATTGCTGCTAAAGGTAGCTACAATGTTTCCGTAATAGCCAATGTTGTCACGTCCATAACACAAATATTTACATGTGAGCATCACTGTCTAAAACATCTTCATAAGCAATAAGTAAACTAAATACAGTACTTGGTACTTGTAGTACTGAATGCTCATACAGGCATGTCCACTAATCAGCTACTGGTGTTTACTAATGTCAGCTTTGTGCATGTGGCCATCCTGGGGGAATGTAATCTCTATGCCATGTACACTGCCAAACCCACATAACACCACACCCCAAATTGTCTGGGATGCAGCTACAGGGGTAAGCTGGAAGTCAGTCCAGTCTACACCCATGACTGGACTGGGCAGTCATGAGGTGTAGATTAACACATGCATCTCATCATCACAACCAACACATACCCTTACCAGAACACAGTAAGAACACCCACACATACTACCAGAAATCACACACATTCACAGATGCTTCTAAGTATCTGGCCAAACAAGTGACCTCCCAAGCTGGAAGAGACAGACAACAAAATACACAAACTGTATGACATAGTTTGCATCATCGTGCCACACCTCTGAACATGTGGCCAGAAACATGCCCAACAGTACTCATTTGTGAATGCAAGCTCTAGCACTATGTTACACACCAACCTATACAAGGGCATGCATACTGTCAGCTGCCTGTCTGCCATGATTAGCCACATACCCATACACTCAGACCACGTTTTGAACTATACACATGGCTCTGGCATATTCCATGTAGTTGTGCAGGACCTGTGATGCAGTAGCCTGGACTGCATGGAAACACGTAGGAACTGTCAGGTTTTGTAGCCCATGCAGGTGTGTCCCAAGGCCTGGGTAGCATTCTGCCATTGGCCAGAATGATACTGCAGTAGAGGGACAAAGGATTGTATTCCACGATTGTCTAATGTAGTGATGCAAGTCAAAGGGTATCCAGTATCTGTCTGCCTAGGATAACATAGTTGACAGATCATGATGCTTTGCCAGACAGGGCCTGCACCTGTCACCCCTGGGAATCTGGATACTGCCTAGGGCTCATGCTTCCCCTATAGTGCCTTCATCATGCACAGTTCAAGTGAAGGTCCACTGCTGTTACAGGGACAGCCAAGCAATAAATTGCAGGTCTCACTACACAATGATACATGTCAGAAACACTATATGAACACACATATGTCAATCCCTAACATGGAAAACATATCTGTGCAGTGGCAGAGACATGTTTCAATGCTCCGGAGAGCACACCTGTATGACCATGTTATAACACATACCTCACCTCTTGCCCATTATCCTTTATTGGAACACATGGGCCACAGGTGTGTCCATATTCCTGAAGGATATGTACAGCCCCATGCTAGTTGCACTTGCATAACGTCAGATGCATTATGCTGAGCAACTACCTTTGTGCCAAAGTAGAATTCAAATTGCACCTTGCGACAGATCGCGCACCATGTCACGGATTTCCCAACTGTCATAATGTGCTGTAATGGGGAAGATTAGGTTTGAGATGGAAAACCATAATAATGGCTACTCTCAACTATTCCATTATGAACTGGGAAGACTGCTCATGTATCAGCACCTGCTCTCAATGCATGTTGGATTCCGTCAACCCCAGTGACCTGGATCACAATAGTCACACAAACAGGGCTAACAGTATGCTACACATAGTCAGTCTCCAAAGCCAGTGTTGTGCCTCCTAAGAGCAAAGTGGTGATTGTCATGGCACCCATGCAGATGGACAATGCATGTGCAAATGCTGAATCCTATAGAAATGAACCTTAAGCAGTCACACATGTGCAGTGATTGTGCCATTGAAACAGAACCAAGATTCAACCCAACACAAACAAGAAGGCAAACTGGTGGTACCATGCTAAACTGTACCACAGAAGGTAGTAACTGTTGAAAGAGTGAACACACATGAGTGTAGGTGATCCCTGGTCAGCCTCAGTAAGATGCAGATACACCATATAAAACCACACAAAGCTACTGGGAAACTAATCAGCCACATATTATAAGGCCAAGTACAGAGCATTCTATACCTGTGTCATTAATCGTAATGGCAATGACAAGACCTGCCGTGCTGCACAGCACTATGGCATGGGAAGTACTGCACCTACAGAAATAGCACCTCTTCATCCAGATAGGGTCTTGGAGAACCTAAACCCACTCCCACCTACCCCCCAACAGGTACACCTAGCTATATATCCATGTACACTACAGAGCTCCTGTAACAACTATTCAGGTACAAGCTGCACTTTCTAAAGCCATACATACAGCTTTCATGGGACTTGTCAACATCCCAGGGTGTATCCTACACAAATGTAAGAGCAATCAGCTCTCCACATACACATCATGTTCAATCATAGCACCATGTCAGACTGTGTACACACTTAATGGTGCACAGCAACAGTTATCACACCCCACAAAGGTGGAGACACCATTGATAATGGGAAATAGTGCACTACTACCCTGCTGAGTCTGGTCTGTAAGGCCATGAACTGTGATCAACGTATTTGATGTACTCAGTACAGATGCAGATGATAGTAAGGTTGATTCACACAGCATATCATGACCTTGCCAGGTCGTAGGACACCATCACCCATACTGTGTTCCAGCTACACTCAGTAAACTAGGTGTATATTCCTATGTCACAGAAGTGGCTGGCAACTGGACTGCTGGCAGAACCAACACTACAGAAGGTGTCTGACTAATACACGCACATCAAACCAGTGCCAGCCACAGTAACACAGAGTTCATTCCTGGTACTCCCCCTCATTGTTATCTGTACCACACAGACTAACACAGAAGGCATCTGCCTATTGATGTTTGCAAATGACAATGAACTAGGAGCAATAGTTGACCCAATGTGTGCTGTGTTCAACATATAGAAGGGCCTTTGTGTGTCAGATGTGTGGTTTGTAACATATGGCCACAATCTGACAGCTAAGTTTTGCATTGTCATCCCCTATGTTAAAAACCCTGTACCCATGAACTACCACCTAGGCAGTGGTCAATGTAATGGTAACTGTGTGTGTATGGGATGCAGCTGGACAGTAGTTTTTCCTTTGATAGTTACTTCACCACACCAGTCAGGTAGTCGTATGTGGCACCCCTAATCATGACAGGGTGCCATCCATTAATACAGAGATAATTGTTCAGCCATACTCAGCACTCATGTGAACCATAATAAATCACATATTTCCTTTAAGGGTTATTGCCCATGTGTAGATGGCCAACACTGCCCTTCCCATTCCCTAGCTCTACTATGTAGCATGCAGCCTACCCTGAATATAGCCATGTCCAACCCAGAGATGTTGGACATGCTACACTTAACACATCCTGATCCCAAATAAACATATACTTCATGGACATCCACCTTTCTAGTACAAAGATCACAACATGCCTGACAGATCTCTGTCCCATACACTTAACATACTCTTGCCATATTATGCATCCCTGTCCAGCAAAGCTGCACATCGCCCCTCTGTGTGACATGGTGTGATGACCGCATGCCAAATATATCAGTAACATTGTGGATCAGTTCTGTGGCACTGCTTGAACTGGCAACTGAAACGTACCTGTTTGTTGCCTACAGCTATGTAACCTGTCTCCCTAGGCTCATAACTGGCACAGGGCATATAGCCTACTAGCTCACTATGACCATACATGCTATAGTTGATATCCAACCCTGCAAATACCATCAGGCTAGCTATTGTCCCATGTGTTTCACATGTACAACACAGGCAATACATGGCAGGATGCTACACAGCTGTACAGTGCCATGTAGATGTATATGGCAAAACACATACATGTAAACCATTCTATGAGCAAGTCTACAGGGTCAGAGGTCACGTTCCTAAAGGCTATGTATGATTATATATGTGACATATACACAGCATTAAGGTCGCTTGCATTAATGTGAACACATCCAGGCATGTGCTGATAGGTAAAGACACCAGTACAAGCAAACAGACGTGCCCAAGTCAAGACAACAACCACATGGAGTATGAGCAATGTCATCACATGACACACACATATATGGTGATAACATCACATCACCAGTAAGTGTCAAATGTGTGTGACTTAAACATGTCAGTGGTGTTAGTGTCATGTAGATTTGCAAAGACTTATTTGTAATCTTAATAAATGTGATACATGTGTATGTTCAGCTGTATGTCTGTACTTCTCTGTGAGTTACTGTGACCTGTCTCCATCATTATGTCTTCCGGGTGTGCCGCCTAGCAGGCTGCCAGCGTACACCCGCTTGAAGGATGAGGTCCTCATCCCATACCTCCTCGACAACCATTCAACACTCTTCAGCCATGTGCCACAGGATGCACAGCAGTGGGATGCCCTGTGAGAGGAACTGCGCAGGAGGGTAAATGATGTTGGCGATCACAATCGCACCTATCAGCAGGTGCGCCAACAATGCACCGACCTCATAAGATGGGCAAAACAGCGTGCTAATGCAATCGCCATGCAACAATGTGCAACATGTGGGGGGCCACTCATCCAGCCCCCACTCACACGTACCGAGGAGATGCTGGTCAACCTGGGGATACCTGCAGACCTCCATCCACAAGCTTTAGCTGGTATTGTGGAGGTGGGTGTCTCTCAACCACCGAGCCTGGAGTTGCCTGGTAAGTCAGTACTGCACATATAACACAACTATATTTCACATAGTTACATGTGTTACTGTACAATATGTAATGTAACATCATATACAAGGCATGTATGCACACATGCCACATACTATAGTCTGTTACTCTATGTATGCACAGATGTGCATACTCCATAGTATAGTGTATTGTACTGGCTTATGTGCTAACATGGACATTCCACCTTTAGTTATCACACAAGGTGTGGATAATGATCTTACTGCTGTGACACTCATGTTTAGGTACCTCTGGTGTTTTGCAGCGACAGCAGCCTGTGTCAGGTGAGATTATTATTTACTAGACTTGATAATGCACAGATCATATTAATTGCATGCTATCTGCCATAACACACGTACACATAAAGTATGGTGGTCCTGTTAATAGACATTGGTCAGACCTGCAATGCATCACAGTGGTTGCCCATGTGAAACAATTGAAGACTATATGAAACACCTACACTAAACCTTCCAAACTGTCATTGTTAGATGTGTGGACAACTGTGAATACAGTGGTGGAGGAGTGTTTCACTGTAGGGACAGGTACTACATATCAGCATTACACATGTTGGGAATATAAACAGTACTGTACAGAGAGCATATGTGTGCACACACTCTAAATGTGTTGGAGCTGGAGTATAACCAGCCCACAGGATACACCCTTGTGGATTATACCCTTGCTATGAATGTTACACAATGTCATGTGCTATCTGACATGTCCATGACATGTAGTGGGCTGACTGCAACACTGCTCAGCTATCCTGCAAAACATGATGTCTCACATCCCATACATACCACCCTTTGTCTGCATAACCCTATCATCAGTGGATCATATGACATCTATGGGTGTATGTCATATGGGATAACACTGACATGTGAAATAGATGGCCATCACAACCACTGGACAGAACATGTGTACACATGGCCATGGAGGATGGCCAGAGACATGAAGAAACTCACACACACAGAAGTGATGTAGATGTGTGTACACCCTGTTGTAAATTGGCACGACACAATACAACTATGGCCTTTGTGTAATGGTGATATTGCAGATGTGAAACACTAAACATCATGCAGGCCTGTGCACAGCTTGTGTAGGCATAACATGAAACCACCACATAACATGTCTTGAACATCTTGAGTGTGTCACGACATGAAAGCATTCACCTATACTGTATCCAGATGCATACATGTGTTGCACAACATACACATACAACCACATCAGGCCACAGATACAGTACATTCACCTTGCTGGTGTCAGACATCACTGTCATGCATGCTCCTCGTGTGTGTGGGGTACACAGATGGCATGTGGGACATAGAGTACTGCCATGTGTGGGCATAGTTGCCAGGCATCAGTAATACGGTTGCAGAAGTGCAGGGGTGTCATCCGTATACCCTTCTGTGACCAGTGTCACACATTTCACATTAGGGTTTAGTGTGTATACACCTCAGTGATGTGGGTCACATTCCACATTAGATATGTATTTTATGTGAACACAGTCATGGCTATTAACTGTGTCAATAACTCACACTGTATAGTAATAGTGAAGCCACATGATGCCCTGCAATGACTGCACATCAGCTCAATGTGCAGTATGTCACTGCATATTTGTAGGGCGGACAGATAACATTGCGTCAGCTGAAGGCCCATGTTAGTATAACACTTCCCTGCATTGGGACACAATTACCATGCTGTAGATTGGAAAACACACCATTGTGTTACACATGTATGCATGTCATTCAACACATCAGCAGAAGACATGTCATACTACATGTGATTGGCAAAGTCATATGCCACACATCAGGCCAGTGTACTGTAAACATGTGCTGGTATGTGGCACCATTGCAAAGTAGGGACAGCCATGTCAAACATGTGTACAGTCACATGCACAACGTCTGTAGACTCAGCTCAGGGGTAGGCGGAATAATGTTGAACAGACAAGCACTGCTTTGGGGAAGATATGCAAGCTAGGTCTCAGGCAAACATAGCATTCAGTTGACATACCCTTCTGCTCATGTCCTCACACATAGGGAGTGGCCAACACAAAGCATCAGTGGCAGATGTACAAAGGTCAGCGATGGTCTGTTAACATGTGGTGTATGTTGCACACACCATTTCAGTGCGGTGCAATGATGCATAGTGCATGCATTGTGTTGCAGGTATGGGGCATAAGCTACTAACACAAATGGTGCAATACAGGTATGTATGCTAACCACCACTATAATTGTGTAAAGTGCATGCCATCTGCTATAACACATGCATGCTGTTGTGTGCAACTCAGGGATGTATGATAACTACCACTATAATTGTCTAAGCTGAATGCCATCTGCCATATCACCTGCATGTTGCATGCCGTTGGGTGCCATAGCATGTGTCTGTGTGTGTCTGTTTGTGTCTGTGTGGTATAACTTGTAATGTACAGTCCTTGTCTTCCCCTCACAAGTGTTGATGTAGTTGCATTGCCCTCCTGAGGTCCACCTGATATTGGTGTCCCCACAGACTCTAGCAGTGATGATGAAAGTATGATTGAGGCACAGGCAGGGTTGTCAGGGGCTGAATCTGTGCCATTGGTTGCCATTCCATCTGTACCCCCCCAATCCTCGCACACAGTTCCCCTGCCTACACATACTCAATCACCACTGGCCATAGAGGAAGGACAGTTGGCATGTGGTAGCATGGAACAGGGAAGTGTGGAGACTATGGAAGGTGTGCCTGAACACCATGATCCCAGTCAATTGACTGGTGATGTCCCACACAGGCATGTGCCTAGTGCTGCTCATAGGAGGACCACTGGCCAACATGCCCCTACGAGACAAAGCATGTCAACTGGAGTCACCAGACGCATGTTTTGGGCTGTAATGGAGGAACAGGCACATGCTGAGTGGCACAACAGAGAAGGTCTGAGGCTTCAGAGGTCTGCTGTCCGTTCATTAACTGACAACATCCAGGCAATTGCAAATGCTCACCATCATCTTGCAGATGTTTTGGATAGATGATTGGGTGACATGGTGGGAGTCCTTGACCATGGCATGTCAATACTCATGTGTGGAATGTCTGTCCTGGAACATCTGGTGGGAATGAGGCATCGGGCACTTGGATGTAGGTCCACTACATCACCTGTTGAAGGTCTACGTGAACATGCTACTGCACATGCCCTCTCCCATAGTGGCGGTAGCAGCAGCAGTGCAGCTGGTGCTGTGTAATCCACATCAGGATACAGCAGGCCATGTGCACATGGTCCTGGACAATCCCAACAGGGACATGATTACAGTCGACATGTGTCATCAGACAGTACTCAATCTGGACCTCTGCCTGGTAGTGCCCGTGCAACCCTTGGCAGGCGCAGGTCACATGGCCGGACAATGTGAACTGTGAAACCTGCCTTGTTCAGTCTGCAGCTGTCAATAATACCCCTGTGTAGGCTAGCCACATGCCAGACCTATGTGCATGCACACACACACACACACACACACACACACACACACACACACACACACACACACACACACACCAGAAACAAATGTAGGGCACCTCAACACACACACACACGCATAACATCCACACATGCCCAATGATATCACAGGCCCTAACACACACACATGATGTCATCCAATGGACAGCCTAGGCCTCTGGCAAACATTATCACCCTGTGCATATTATGATGCCTGTGCCGCATCCCTGTCATCCACACCACTGGTGCAGGGACATGCTCATATGGTCTGATGCACTGGGCGAACATACTAGGTAGACAATTGTAGATTAATATTGTTGACTAGTGTTGACAGGCAGCAGACATACCATGTATTACAGTTTTAGAATGCAGTTTGTACGTCTGACAGTATGTATCATGTGTAACGTCACTAACAGCATGTTGATCTTGATGTTCTGCCTTCCTCTTTCTTTCAGGTGTAGTTGCATGTGATGGGGGATGTCAGTGTTTGCGGTTAGTGTCCCATATGTACATGTTGACTGCTCACAGGTCTGTATGACAATACCTGCATGCACTTTGTAGCTTCCATATCACAGTTATAATCTCCCATGTTTCAGTTATGTTTACTGTTCTAATGATCAAAGAGCATGATAGCTGTGTAGAAAGCTACTGTGTTCAGAGCCATCACATCCATACTGGGTGACATCACAGGTATAGGTAAAAAAGTGGTATAGTGGATGACAAGGGTAAAGGCCAGTGGAAATAGTGGCTAAATAGTGGCTTCTCATTGGGAAGCAGTAATACCCGCTGCCATGACAGGATGCAAACACACATACACACACACACACACACACACACACACACACACACACACACTCAGGGATTCACAGACACAGTAACACACACTCTGACACACACACACAGTTGCCAATGTTCAGATGAGGACTCCTACCTGTGTGCAAATAATCATTATAGTACTACACAATTACAAGATGTGCCACAGAGATTACACATGTACAGGTAGTCAGAATGGCCTAAGACTGAGGACATTGAAAGGGATAATACAGTGCAGTGAGTGTGTGTGGGGAGGGGGGTTCATCAGTAGGCTATGTAACAACAAGTTGCACCCCAGGGTGTACATGTTAACAGGCAGTTAGAATGCCCGTCTAAGATTGATGATATCAACAGGGATACTAGATTGCATTGAGTGGATGGGGGAGGGGGCATTAATATTTCACTATGGTAAAATACAGCCTCACTCCAGGGACCGGACAGCCATACACATGGACAGACAGACACACACACACACACACACACACACACACACACACTGTGGCATTCACAAAGATATACACCTATGTCACACACATACAAACACTTGACATGTGTGAGGTTCAACCACCTGCCTATGCCTTTCTTACTACACTTCACTCTGTACTGATGTCAGCAACAGTGTTCAGGAGAGTGAGAAACATGTGGGATGTATTGCCAACCATACGTGACATATATGGACACACACACACCCACACGTGCCAGTACTGTGAATCAAATACCTGCCCATCTCATGGTAGGTATTACAGAAGTACAGTACTATTGCATTCGCTACAAAGCATACTGACTCTTTCCTTTGCCAACTGTGCTGATATATGCACAATATATGCACAGGGGAGGTATTACTGTTACAGGCATCAAGAGGTTTGCCTTCAGTGTCACCCTTACTGCATTCTGCATTGTCCGTCTTCCACTTCAATTAACAAAACCAGACCTTAGCAGTTACACAGGTTATTGTATGAATGGTTGCAACACACCAGTGAGCTGTCCTCAGTAATCATTCATCTGCAAAGTAGCCCCACCACGTAGTAGTCCTGTCCAAATATCTGTCCATACCTCATGTACAGCTTACTGTACTTTGAGCATATCACCATATACAGTTAGCAATGTTGAGGCTGTATTGCAACAGCATGATGTACTAAGACAACAGTCACCTTCAAACATCAGACACTGCACACGCATGGAATCTAAACAAAATCAAATGTACACATATGGGGTCTACATCAGTAAGTGGACTAGCAGGTCAAGAGGATACATTCCACACCTTCCCCATGCCATGTGTGAAACATAGCCGAGCATTACACCATAATGGATCTTGTATTCATGTACTGGTAGGACAAAACCACCTTCACCGAGTAGCCAAGTGTACATATATGATATCAGCACATATCAGCAAGACACACACAGCATTATTCCATGTCATGCTCCTACAAACTGTTACTTGACAGTGCCATATTGAAGCCAGGGCACTGTGACAGTCAACAGTGAGCAAATCATATTTGCCACACATACCTCATGTTTACTGGAAGAATGCCAGCAATGTGCTCTGTTAGAGCTAGGCAGTACACTCATTCAAGCATGTGCGAGGTCTGTGGCTTGTAAACATCTCACCCCAGCATGTACTGGCTATTGTGGTACTAAGACTAATGTCCAGATAGCACGCAGCATGCATGGCTTGCAATTGTTGACATGGGGTATATGTAGGAGCTGTGGGCACACATGGCTGTACACGTCATGAACATATTACCTGTGACTACTCAGGAACATACAGAGCAGAGCTGGATTTCCCTGAGTCTGTCAATACAGGCCTTGTGTAGGTCCTATGATCCTGTTATTTGGGTATGTTTGTAGGCATTGCATTAGGTGGACATACATGCCACATGGGTTGTTGTATGATATGATAGGTGTCATGGGTGACCAGAAGAGAGAGAATATTACCTCTGTTAACATAGATATCAAACCTTATGTACTGTTAGCATGCTGTCTGCCATGTGCATATGTGTAATGACTGTAGCCAGCTGTGTGTAGAAAGGATAACAAAAGTTATGGTAATGTCATTTATGCTGTATGAGTGTGGGATGTACATATCCAGAGCAGGTACAGTTAGGTCATATCCAACCATGAGGGTGTTGTTTACTGATGTACAGCAACAGTCGACTGTGTTAATGCTGACAACATCCGAGGGACCCTGGTATGTGTACAACTGAGCTGGTAACAAACAGTGGTATTATTGCATTCCATAACACATTATGCAGCTGTGTCTGTACATGGGTACTTTCACAGTTGATGTAGGCCTAGGTACAGTCCACCAATCGAAGGTTATCTGGTGGTCTACCATACTATGTCATACCACATATGGATGTGTGTTGGTAGTCTGGAGACAAGGTGGTGCATGTATATGAGGACACAACCTAGAATGCAGCATTTGCCACTGTCACCTGTACCTGACTCATCTGTGATGAGTTATGTGGGAGTATTGGTCTTTACATGTGAGTAGCCTTTATTAATATGTGGACACCACCACCTGGAATGGTCT
>NC_056726.1:4370957-4470957 GCF_019279795.1 Protopterus annectens | reverse complement strand
ATTCTTCCAACATTTCTGGTGGGTAAGCCTTTTTTCTAAACCTAGATCTCAAGTTATTACATTCAGAGGTGAAATCTTTCTCTCTTGTCATCCTTACTGCTCTCACCAGCTGACCTTTCATAAGAGACCTTTTTTGATGGTATGGGTGAGAGCTGGTGTAATGCAGGAATGTCTTTGAGTAAGTAGGTTTATGGTATATACTAGAAGTATAATTCTTATTCGAATAATCTTTCTTAAGTAAAACATCAAGATAGATTAAGCTATGATTGCTAATAGTATGAGTAAACCTCAAAAAGTCAGTTGTCCCATTAATAAATTCAAGAAAGGAATTCATTTCATCCTCTTTACCCTTCTAGGTGACACAAATATCATCCAGGTATCTAGTGTATAGTCTTAGTTTGTTACTAAATTCTCCTGCCAGTACATAATTTCGCTCCCAGTAGGCCATAAAACTGTTTGCGAATATGGCTCCACAGGGTAAGCCCATAGCCACCCCTTTTTTTGGACAAATAACTCCTTCTTGAACAATATAAAATTATTATTCAAAACTAACTCAAACAATGCCTCATATAGATTCAATTTTGCTGATACCTTTCCCTTGTAGAAAATCACCCATTGAACCCCTATATCCTGTGGGATTACAGAGTACAAATCTTTAACATCTATTGTCACCAATATGCCCCTTTCATTAAATTCCTGGCTTTTAATAGTTGCTAAAAAATCCAATGATTCCTTATATATTTGTTCTTCCTGTTCCACATATTTTTTTTCAATTCATGATCCAAATTGAAAAAAATTGATAATTATCGCATAACAATTTAAAATTCCTGCATGTCGTTTCCTGTGGTCTCATGGACCTGCAGTTACACCAATAGCAGAAAATGTGGAGAATAAAGAATGCTTGCACCTAGAATCCCTACAATTTTTGGAGTCCCTAAGTTGCATAAGAGCATATATAACCCCCCCATGCATCCCATAGTAGATGGTGGAAATTTGATCATGGCAGGGTGTGCTAAATATTTGGATCATGAATTGAAAAAATATGTTAAATACATGGCAATTGATCAAATTCAAAAATATATAACTGGTGGGTCTTTTGGTTTTTATTTAAAAAGAAGAGAATTAGTGTGGAAATTGAAGTTGAACGCCTCATCGTGACCAGGTTTGAACGAATATATGTCAGAGACTTAAAGCTTTAGATAGATGAAACATCAAGAGCCACATAAAAAATCTGTTTTTTGTAAGAATTTTTTTGTTATATTTATAAAAGAAAATTTATACTTATTTATTTGACATACAATATGTATATTACATTTAAACATGGTTAATAATTCATCAAGGATTTGTAATATATTTATTTAGTGCAAGTTTTTATATCTTTCTTATTTCTTATACTTGGAATGTGTTTCTTAATCAAATTTGTTCTCTATTTTCTTTTAAGAATTGTTCTCATAGGGGTTGCTATGGTAGTTAAATAATTTTGTATTAATTAATTTATCATTTCTTTATTGGTGTAGGTTAACAGGGTTATAAGAAAGTTTTGAACTTGGTGGAGTTTATCTGATGAAGTTCATACTGACTGGATGAAACCACTTATCTCAGTAAAATTATTTGAATCTTGGAATTGCACTTGGAATTTGTCCTACATGCAGTTTTTTCAACCTTTTTGTGGATTATAAACAGATTATATAACAAGGGAAAGAAGCTGTTGTCCAAAAGCAAGAGGGATATCATTCTGCAGAGGAAGAGTTCCCTCCTAAGCTTAAACAAGAAACTCAAAAATCTTGTAAAGTCTTCTAAAGCAAATTATGGAACTAAAGTCACATTCCTAGCCAAGATAATCATAAACATTCTTTAACTATGTCCAAAGTCTAAAAGGGAATGCCCAGCTATGTGCTGAACTGGTTGTAGATGGGATCACGCATACTACACTGGAAGATATCACCAACCTGCTGGCTGACAGATTCAGTGCAAACTTCGCCCCCCCCCCCATCCCCACCTACCATATCCCAAAGCATACCTGACATCATCCTTCTACCTAGTATCTTTAGAGAGCAGGTCATCTCTGCACTCACCAAGGCCAAAAACATGGCTTCAATGGGACCAGATAATATCATAGATTGTTTACTAAACAATCTAAAATAAGACCTAGTGGACCCACGTGGTATCCTCTTTAATCATAGCTTGAGAACTGTCCATATTCCTGCAGAATGGAGAATAGCAACAGTAATCCCCCTGCAAAAAGGGGGGGCATCAACTGACCCTGGGAACTACAGACTCATAAGTCTAACCAGCCTCATCTGCAAGGCCATGGAAAGAATTATCATGGACCTTATCAACAAGGACATAGGCAACCTGCAAACACTAGACCCAACCCAGTTTGGCTTTGTTAAGGGTATATCATACTTATTAAACCTGGTACACTTCTTTGAGAATGTCACCAAAGCCATAGATGAAGGCAAGACATTGCACACAGCCTATCCCGACCTTTCCAAGGCTTTTGACACAATTCTCCACTCTGGCATCATTAAGAAACTCTCCCATATAGGGATTAACCCTTACATTAGTAGATGGGTAGCCAGCTGGCTCACTGACAGAACACACCGTGTCAGAATTGTTTATTCCACCTCCACCAGTAGACCCATCACCAGTGGAGTACCACAGGTGTCTGTGCTGGGCCCCTTACTCTTTAGCATCTATTTCCCAGATGTCCAAGCCAAAGTAGATGGCCTTCTGCTCGCAAAATTTGCTGATGATTGCAAATTGGGAGCAGTCATTGAATCCTCAATGATGTCAACATTTTACAAGAAGGGCTAACATAAACAAATGATTGATACCAAAGCCATGGTCTAAAACTAAATGCAAAAAAATGCAATATTATCCCCTTTGGCAAAATGGAATTCCTTACAAATTACAATATTGACAGCACCACCCTGAGCTCCAACCCAGTGGTGTGAGACCACAAAACCAATAACTCAAAACACAAGGAAGGATGAAGTCTTCAGAGCCAAGTGCCACTTTTAAAGTTCTTTATTATGAATAACAAGGTTAATTAAGTGCTTTCGTCCCCAAAATATCAGGACTTCTTCAGAACAAATAACACAAATGAAGTCTGCCCCATTTATATCCCTCATAAATGGTTCTAATTAACAATGCAAGCAGCCAATTAAAAATTGAATGTCCTTAGGAAAAAACTGCAGCCCTTAACGTTAACCATAAAAAATATTTTTTTTAAATTTCAATACACCCTGAATACAGAAATGAAAGTCAATACACAACAAAGAATGTATAAAACAATTCAAATAGGTAAAAACCATAGCACAAAATAGCATAAACCACAAATGCCTAGCCAAAATGAATTACTAGTTTTCACTTAAAAAAAATCATTCTATTGCAGAATCTGACAGAATGCATCCATAAATGCATGAAAAAATGCATAAAAACAAGTTTTGTTGTTTTTATTATTATTCTTATTCAACCATTAACATGTCTTGCCTTGGCAAGACATATTAAAATATACCCCACGCACCTGTTTAAATTTTGTGTGATCGACCAGGTTAAACTAGGAGACCGATGGGGTCCTATTGATGACTACCTTGAGTTCCTCAAGTTGAAATGGCAGCTGAAAACTAATGCCACTCAACCAATGGGGCCAAATGACAGTATTTATATTTCTTGCATGTTAAAGTTAAAAGCTTGTTACTTTTTATAAGTGATTTGGAAAATTTGGGGGGGACATTCCGTACCAATTACCTATGGTTAAATAAGAATAATAATAAAAACAACAAGTAAAACAAATCATACTTGTACTAAGTATCCATTCTTTTGAGTTGATTTATTTGTTTTAAAGATTATGTGCAAATGTGGGAGAATGTATACATATCAGCAAACATAGATCCATTTCATAATATCACTGTATTTTCTACTGTTTGCCCAAAAGATGCATAAAAAAATCAAAGTAACAAAAAAATTCCTGGGACGGAGAGGTTTGAAGCAGAGAAAGTACTTTTCCACCCACAGGGATTGGTACAGCTTAAGGGGAAGTTTGCAGGTAGTGCAGTGATATGTAAAAATATATGATACAGGCACAAAACTCTGTTATTGGAATCAAATACTGCCCTCTTGGGGACATCAGACTATTTGTATTTGCTCTTGTTTTCAGTTAGCCATTTTAATGGACTCCACTATGTAAGTTGTCATATTTTTTTTTCCTGTAGTTAATTTGCAGTTGTCTTCATTTAGGATGCTTTTCATGAAGTTTCAGTTCACAGAGAGGAACATCATTACAAGAAAAATGGGTGTAACATATAGCCCTTGGCAAATACAGTGAGAACGGATTGACGAGAGCAGTGTAGGATATTAAGAGAAAATAGTTCTCTAGTAATAGTAATCGTGAAACATATTTTCAAATGTACTTTTTGATATTTGGTGTAACTGCTTACCTATACTTTAATTTTTGTATTGTTCTGGAGCTTTTCTCCTTGGGTCTCCACTGAAAATGGGTTTCTGACCTAGTTTTACAGGGTTGCCAGCCATCCAGAATTCTTCCGGACTGTCCAGAATTAAGGGATACTGTCAGGAAACTAGATGGGACAGCATATTATCTGGAAAAAATACCGGAAGATTCATTTTCTTTTAACTGAAAAAAAAATATTTTTTTTAAGGGTGTTCTTTAAGAACACCCTTTCCGTCTGGACGCGCAGACACAGAACACAAAAACAGTCTTCTGTATCTGTCAGTGTGACCGATTGTTTACTTCTTTGTCTTCCGCGCACAGAGAATTTGAATTCTTGAAGGCATCTCTGAACTGTGCAGCATATCAAGCAGCCAAGCAAAGGATTTATCTCACAGTTTAGAAGTGAAAGTAGAACAGGGCTCTAAAGCAGCTAGCTTTTCCACCTTACTTTTCTACTAGATTCAAGTAGAATTATTTGTAAGTAGTTACCTAGTTCAGTCTTGAAGATAGATATCAGCATGCTTTTACTGCCTTTTGCTGAATTTTACATTTTGAAGTAATTCAAAAATGAATTTTATGAAGATTCATCACAAACCATTACCTCAATGTCATTTTACAGTATAAAGAAATATCCATTTGAATTCTTAGTCTGGTATATTTATGACTTATTTCTGTGAATAGCAGCTAGGATAATAGTGGTGTCTTTTACTTATTAGAAAATGTTTTACTTGGATTTAGAAATGGTTAGAGAAGTTACTTAAACATGTACATTGATTTAAAAAAATGGTTAGAAAAGTTACTTTAAACATGTGATCACACTGTGTATAACAACGTCTATACTGGGTTTTAGGAAAGCTATCACCAAAGTTTTCCAGTGCTATAATATTATTCAGAGCAAAATGAAAGTATAATGAGACCATCATTACTTAGGCTTATTAATTTTAGATGGGCAAATAAACATAATTTGGTTTCTTTCAATAATCTTTTAAAGCATGAGCTTTTTAGTACCCAAATAGGTGACACTGATTTGTCTGCCTTTATATTACTACAGTGCAGCAGCTGGACCTGTTAAATGGTATAATGGACTCTATAGCCATCTGTCTGTACATGCAAAGATAAGCACTCGACAAAAGGTAAATGTGAGCTACACAGACTTACTGTACTGACTTGTGATACGCTGGATACAGTATGTAAATATGTGTGATATATGTATGCATCCTGTAACATTCGCTCACAGTATGTTGATTTGTTTGATGTGTTTGCATACTATATGTGTGTGTGATGTTACTGTACATGTTGTGTTGTAATGAAGTGACCCTGAAGGAGATTATGCACAGTTGGTAAAGGGGGTCTAGTGAAGCCCTCCATATGTGGAGATGGTTACAAGAAGAAAAACTAATTTGTGTAATTATATGTGTGTGTGTGTGTGTGTGTGTGTGTGTGTGTGTGTGTGTGTGTGTGTGTGTGTGTGTGTATATATATATATATATATATATATATATATATATATATATATATTGGTGGAATATAATCTGTTTTGTGTTGTCTTCAGTCAGTATATGTATCCTATCTGTTTTCAGTCTTATGGGATTCAGGCTTTTGAGTTTTCAGGCTTATGAGATTTCAGGCTTTCGGTCTTTCAGCTTATGAAATTCAGGCTTGTGATCATTCAGGCTTCTGAAGTGAATCCATATAAAGATATATATATATATATATATATATATATATATATATATATATATATATATATATTTATATATATATATATATATATAGGTTCATAGGTTCATACTAGGCTATCTGCCCTAGGGCATTTATAAGCCTAGCCAGAGTTGTGTGGCTTTCACCACCCCTTAGGTTGAAGAATACTAGACCCATTAGTTTGCCGTGCCTCTGTCCAGCAGTGATACAGAGATGATCCCCGGGGTAAACCTACGATCTCCCATCCACTGGTCAAGATTCCTCTTGAACAGAGCCAGCGAGGTGCTCTGTCTCACATGGACCGGGATTCTGTTCCACAGCATAGGGAGTCTCTGGGTGATGAATCTATCCCTCCAGCACGTCCTATTTATATCCGTGTTGAGGTTTAAGTCTCTTGCTCTTGTGGCTCTGGTGGATTTGGATTTTTTGAGGTGGAGCATGTCCATTAATTCCAGGTTTGACATGGCCTTGTATGTCAGGCACAGGTCACCTCTGAGCAGACGGTATGCGACTGAATAGAGCTGGAGTTTCTTCAGTCGGGCAGCATATGGCATATTTTTGAGCCCCTTTATCCTTTTGGTGAGGAACTTTTGGGGTCTTACCAATTGCTGCAGGTGTCGGGTAAGATACATTCCGAATGGGGCATTGTACTCAATCATTGGTCTGATAAGTGAAGAGTACAGGGGAACAATGACCTCACTTGATCTGGATGTGAATCCCTTCATAATCAGGTGGGCAATGTATAAGGTCCTCCTAACCACTTTGGCAATGTGAGTGTCAAAAGAAAGGTTACTGTCAACTTGGGTCCCCAGGTCCCTGATAACCTCTTCTGTGCTTAATGGATTGCCACCTATGTGGTAACTTGGGGTTACCTTGTTTTTACCAAAGGGTATGACTATACATTTTTTGGCGTTTAGCTTAAGGCCATGGCTCTGGCACCAGTTATCCATTTCTATGAGACCTCTCTGAAGGATATCTGTGTCTGATGGATTTTCAACTATGGCACCCAGTTTGCAGTCATCTGCAAACTTTGTCAGCCATAATCCTCCTATTTGTGCCTGCACTTCTGAAAAGTAGATGCCGAACAAGAGGGGGTCCAGGACTGAGCCCTGTGGGACACCGCTTGTGACTGGCTTGGAGTCTGACATGGCACCAGCAACTCTAACCCTGTGGGTTCTGTGCTTGAGCCAGTTTGCAACCCATCTTGTGACATATGGGTTTACATTTAAGCTGGTGAGCTTTTCTATGATACCAGAGTGGGGTATTGTGTCGAAAGCTTTTGCAAGGTCAAGGTAGGCTGTGTGAACTGCCTTACCCTCATCAATGGCCTTGGTGACTGTTTCAAAAAAGTCGACCAAGTTCAAGAGGCATGATCTGCCCTTGACAAAGCCGAATTGGGTAGGATCCAATGTCTGTAGGTCCTCTATGTCTTTATTTATGAGTTCCATTATGATCCTCTCCATAGCTTTGCAGACCAGGCTTGTTAAGCTTATGGGGCGGTAATTGCCAGGGTCCGTAGAAGCACCGCCTTTGTGGAGTGGGACCACAGTTGCCGTACGCCACTCTTTGTGTACGTATCCTGTGGTAAGGCTAAGATTAAACAGCAGCCTTATGTGTGGGTTTAGTTCCTCATTGAGTTCGTGTAGCACACAGCCGGGGACACCATTCAGTCCCATTGATGCTGTGTTTTTAACTTTAGAGAGAGCAGCTCTCACCTGGGCATTTGAGATGATTGGGAGGCTACACTCTGCTGGGATATGCCAGTATGTTTGAAATGTCTGTGGGTTCAGTGATTTTTGTATCATTTTGGACTAATTCTGAGCATATCTGGGAGTTTCCACCCAGATTTCTAACATAGCTAAAGAAGGCCTTATGATTGTCTTTTGAGTCCTTGGCGATTTTTCTCTCAAAGTTGGCCTTGGATGATTTTATGAGTGATCGTAGTTTTTTACTAGTATTGATCAGAGATGTCTTCCCTTTTAGGGATTTTGCTCTATCTTGTAGTAGCTTTCTCCTCTTGTTGTAAAGTTTGTTTATGGCTGGGGTCCACCAGATCGGGCGCTTGCCTTTGGTGGAAAGGGTCTTGATTTTATTTGGGATTGCTTGATCCATGCAATCCTGGAGGTGCTCGTAGAAAGCATTTGTAAGGGATTCAGCAGCATGGGTTGTGGTTTCCAATGGCTCAGGGGCCTTGAAGGATACCACACCAGTCTTAAGAAGTGTGAAGTTGGCTTTTGAGAAGTTCTTCACTGTGGTCTTTTCTGTTGGGGGTGGGGACGGGATGTGGATCTCCAGTGAGATAAGTTTATGGTCTGATCTCACCAATGAGGGATATACTTCCGGTGTGGAGCATTTTGTCCCCATGTTTGTGATGATCAGGTCTAGTATATTTTCACCTCTTGTGGGAATGATGACAAGTTGTTCCATAGCATTTGAGTTTTTGAACTCCAGGAACCTTTGGGCTAGGGTATTGGGGCTTGAGTAATGTTCCCAGTCTATGTTTGGGTAGTTGAAGTCACCCAATATGATGGTGTTTGGAGAGACATTTATACTCTCCAGTGTCTTCAGGAAGGTTGTGTGGGGTTCCTGAGTTTGAGAGGGTGGCCTGTAACATGCTACAAACTGTAGTGCAGTTTTGCCTATGGTTAATTGCACCTGAATGGTCTCTGATGCTTCGTGAGTTGCCACCAGCCTGGAGGTGTGGGTATCCTTGATGAATATGGATACACCCCCTCCTTTTGTGGTACAGTCCGGGTTTTGGGGCCGGAACGCATGATATGAGGTAAAACCTGATAGTGCCGGGGTGCTCTCAGGAGCCTTGAACCAGGTTTCAGTCACAGCACAGACATCAATGTTCTCCATACTGTGGAGGGATTTGAGGGCGTGCATCTTGAGATTTAGACTTCTGGCATTGAGCAGCATTACCCTTAGTTTTTTTCCATTGTTATTTTCTAGGGCGGTGGGTTTAGAATTTGAGCCTTGTCTAAAAAAGGCACTATGGGGGTGGCAAGAGCCTTTGCCAATATCCGGAAACCCAGGGTGACAGGTGCAAGCCGCCCTTGAAGCAGCATGGCTTGTCAAGCATGTCATTCCAGGCAGACAGACATTGGATCCCCTTAGAATGACACCAGAAATTAAGCCAATTATTAAAACTGATCATTTTGTCTCTGTATTGTGGCATAATTCTTGGTGAAGGTAGGATACTGCTCAGGGTCAGGGTCATACCAGCCTGGGCTACATAATCTGAGAGCTCCTTTATGTCTCTTTTCATGTAGTCCAGGGAGGTACATCTCAGGTCATTCACACCGGCATGGACAATGACTGAGTCATACTTGTACTTGCTGTGGAGTGACCTGAGTGCTTGTGTTATGTGGCAGATTCTAGCGCCCGACAGGCAGCTTACTGTGACCCTCTCCTTGTTCAGTCTGGTGAGTGGGACGTCAGTGTGTCTGACTATGGAGTCACCTATGACAAGTGTGTCTGGCATTGTGTTTGGCCTTAAGGGCTGTGACTGATTTGCACACTGACTTTGTGATCTATGTGTCGCTTGTGTTATGTCATGAGGTGGCAGTTGTTTGGGTGTCTGCTTTGGAGGCCTCTGCTGTTTTGGTAGATTTTTGATCAGTGCCTCCAAGTATGTCTTTGTGTGTTTATGTGTTTGATTTGTAGTTGTGATAGTTCTATGTGAGACTGGGTTTATGGTGTGTGTGGTTACCTTCTCCTCCTGTCTGGTTTTGCCAGTCCTGAGTTGAGAGAGCTCAGCCTGCAGTTTGGCTATATAGTTGCATCTCTCGCATGTATTTATGTTTTGTGGGAGGAGGAGAGGGTTGTCTGTGTACATGAGGAAATTGTAACATTGCCTCAATATTCCCAGATTCACCAGCTGAGCAGGAGAGGACGCTAGCAACTTACCCTTTGACATGCTAAAAGAAATGAAAAAGTTTGCTGTGTAACTGAGTCAGAAAGGACCTATAGGGAAGTGGGTACTCAAGGGGGTTTTAAGCTAGTGAAGTACTTTGTATAATATAGAAGTGCTTTACCTGACTAAAAAATGCTTTAGGAACAAGTGCTGAGCTTTACAAATAGAGAATAGACTGTTTAGATTACAAGTAGAGCAGTTCTAAGGGAAAAAATGAAGAGCAGACTTTACGGAGCCAGAAATAGTTTAACCGGCGCTGCCCGATGGTGCTCTAGTGGCAACTCCGTGCTAAATACAGAAAAGGCAATAAGTCAGTAGTACAGGCTAGCACACTTTAGTGGGCAGCCAAACAATTAAATTAAACAGCAAACAAACACTTTTTGACTTGAATTAGACTAATTTCGACTAAAATGTACTTTTAAGTGCAGATAATAAAAAATGCAGTAAATAACTATGAAAATAGTTAAAGCTTGCTCTAGGTAAGCAGTAGAAGGTAAAACAAATATAAAAAACAGCTGTTATATGTAAAAAAAATACACTTTATGCATTGCCGCTTAGCTAGGGTTAAACTATTCCTGGCGCCAGAAAGTCTGCTCTTCAAATTTTAGGTTCATAGGTTGGTACTAGGCTATCAGCCCTAGGGCCTATACAAGCCTAGCCAAACAATTCCCCGGATATTTCTTCCCACAATATTTACTTCCATTGACCCCTGTCTAGCAAGGGTGACTGACGTGATCCCTGGTGTGAATTTCCTATTTCCCATCCAATCATCAAGGTTCCTTTTGAAGAGGGCCAAGGAGATGCTCTGCTTGACATGTATGGGAAGTTTGTTCCAGAGTATGGGGAGTCTCTGGGTCAGGAACCTATCCCTCCAGCATGTTTTGTTCATTGTGATGACAAGGTTTAGATCCCTGGAGTGTGTGGCTTTGAGGGATTGGGATTTCTTTAAGTGGAGCATGTCCAACAGCTCAGGGTTTGACATGGACTTGTATGTTAAACAGAGATCACCTCTGAGTAGACGATATGCCATAGAGTATAGCTGGAGTTTTTTTAGATGGTCAGCATAGGGCATCTGCTTTAGGCCTGTGATTCTTTTAGTGAGGTATTTCTGCGGCCTTTCCAGCTTTTGCAGATGTCTTGTGAGGTACAAATCAAACGCGTCATTGTACTGTATAATGGGTCTAATGAGGGATGAGTACAGTGGGACAATGACCTCCTTTTTTCTGGATGAAAAGCTCTTAGTGATGAGGTGTGCCACATAGAAGGATTTGCACCTGTGTCGCTAAGTCTCTCATCACACTTTCGGTGTTTAGTGTACTGCCACCTATGTGGTAATTCATGGGTACATGGATTTTCCCTTAGAACTAGCCAGATTTTTAGTTTTAGCAATCAAATCTGTTTCATTGAGCTCAGCACTTGTTCAGAACTCGTTGTAAGCACTAAATAAGCTACAAATTACAACAGCACTCAGCTTTCCTTACTTGTCTAGAGGAAAACAGTTTTTAGTACTTAATAAATAAACACCTATCCAGGCATGTCTAAGGGTCAGCTTCCGATATTTTCTCCAGTCAACCTCATGAATCTGGGCATGTACACAGACAACCCTCTCCTCCTACCACCCAACACTACAACCTGTGAGAGATGCACTTATATAGCCAAACTGGAAGCAAATCTCTCTTCACCCAAGACTGGACTGGACAATTAAGAGGAGAAAGTAAACACTTGCACCACATCAAACTCATCACATAGTCCCTCAAAACCTACACCACCAAAACACACACATAGCAACATAAAACACACACCTACATTCGCGGAGGCTCTCAATAAAAATCTGCTCAAGCAACAGAGACCTCCAAAGCAGAAACGCATGCAACCTCCACCCCCCAACACAACCCAAATGATACGTAGCCCACAAACTCAGTGTGCCACTCAACCACAGCCCATAAGGCATAACAATGTACCCAACACTCTAGTCCTAAATGACTCTGTAGTCAGGCACACTGATGTTCCACTCACCAGGCTAAACAAGGAGAATGTTACTGTCAGCTGCCTGTCGGGTGCCAGGATCCACTACATAACGCATGCACTCAAGTCACTCCACAAGTACAAATACGACTCCGTCATTGTCCATGTTGGTGTGAATGACCTGAGATGAACCTCTGTGGACTACATGAAAAGAGACATGGAGGAGCTCTCTGATCTTGTAGCCCAGGCAGGTATGACCATAGCCCTGAGTAGCATCCTGCCATCACCCAGAATGATACCACAGTACAAGGACAAAATGATTGACTTCAACAATTGACTAAGCTTCTGGTGTCATTCTAAGGGGATACAGTATTTGTCTGCCTGGGATGACATGATCGACAGACCACAATGCTTTGCCAGAGATGGCCTGTCACCCTTGGGATTCCAGATACTGGCTAAGGCTCTTGCCACCCCTGTAGTGTCTTTTTAGGCAAGGTTCAAATGACAAATTCACCACCGTAACAGGTACAAGCAAGCAAAATCTGAGGGTAATGCTACTCAATGCTAGAAGTGTAAACCTCAAAATGCATTCATTTGAGGCACTCCTTAAAACAGAGTACATCGACATCTGTGCAGTGACAGAGACCGGGTTCAAGGCTCCAAAGAGCACCTCTGCATTACCAGGCTATAATTCATACCATACCTTTCGGCCACCTAATCTACACCGAAACCGTAAAGGTGGAGGCGTGTCTGTATTCATTAAGAATATCCACACCTCCAGGCTAGTTGCTCAGCATAATGCGTCCGAGATTATCCAAGTGCAACTAACTCTGGGCAAGACCGCAATCCAAATTGAAACTTGCTACAGATCCCCCACCATGCCCCAGGATTCCCACTCCTCATTTCTTGATACAATGGAAAATATTAGGGTGCAAACCAACACCCTAATAATGGGTGATTTCAACTACCCCACCATTAACTGGGAAAACTACTTATGCACCAACACTTTTGCTCAACGTTTTCTGGAATTCATAAATTCCAACGCATTGGATCACCTTATCCACACCCCCACCAGGGGCAGCAGTATCCTAGACCTGGTCATTACCAACATGGGCGACTGGTGTTCCACACCAGAGGTCAATTCCTTGTTGGTTAGATCCAACCACAAGCTAATCACCCTAGACATCCACAACCCACCTCCATCCCCCATTAGGGAAACCACCGTAAAAAATTTCTCCAAAGCCAACTTCACACTTCTTAAGACAGAAGTGGCAAACTTCACAACACCCATGCAGACGGACAATAGAGGTACAACTGCTGAATCCTTCACAAATGCACTTTATAAGCACTTACACGAGTGCATGGATCGTGCTATCCCTAACAGAACCAAGATGCTATCCTCCAGAAAATGGAAGCCAATCTGGTGGTCCCCTGCCATAAACAAACTCTACAACAGAAGAAAGAAACTGTTGCAGAAAAGAGTAAAATCCCATGACTGGAAGAACCCCCTGTTCAGACTCTGTAAGAAGCTGAGATCCCTCATAAACCCCTACAACGCTAGTTATGAAAACAAAATTGCCACTGATTCTGAAGACAACCACAAAGCATTCTATAGCTATGTCAAAAATCTCAGTGGCAATACTCAGATCTGCTCTGCGTTACAGCACAATGGCACTAAATATAGAGAACCAACTGATATTACCAACATCCTGGCAGATAGGTTCAGTGCTAACTTTACCCCCTAAAGGGCCCATCTCTATACCAGAAGAATGTAAAGTTTCTGTAATCACAGCTGCACAGGTAAAAACCACACTCTCCAAATCCAAGAACACAGCATCCATGGGACCTGACAACATCCCAGGCTGTGTTCTACATGAACTACAGAATGAACTAGCACCCCACCTAAACACCATGTTCAATCATAGCCTCACCTCAGGCTTTGTGCCCACTGAATCGCGCACAGCGATGGTTATCCCACTGTACAAAGGAAGAGCCACCACAGACCCTGGGAACTACTGCCCCATTAGCCTAACGAGCCTGGTCTGCAAGGCCATGGAACATATCATCATGGAGCTTATAAACAAAGACATTGGTAATCTCCAAACTCTGGACCCCACCCAGTTTGGGTTTGTAAAAGGCAGCTCATGTCTCTTAAACCTGATTGACTTCTTTGAAGCAGTAGCAAAGCCATAGATGAGGGTAAGGTGGTCCACACTGTCTATCTAGATCTTGCCAAGGCTTATGACACCACCCCCCACTCTGGAATTCTAGATAAACTCACTAAACTAGGTATAAATCCCTATGTCACAAGATGGGTTGCCAACTGGCTCGCTGACAGAACCCACGCTGTAAAAGTAGCAGACTCCAAATCTGACTTCGGACCAGTGACAAGTGGAGTACCACAGGGTTCAGTCCTGGGTCCTCTCCTGTTTGGTATCTCCTTTTCTGAAGTACAGGCTAACACAGAAGGTCTTTGGCTAATGAAGTTCGCAGATGACTGCAAACTAGGAGCCATAATTGAAACTCCTCACAATGTGCACATCCTACAAAAGGGCCTCACTGAGACAGATGCCTGGTGTCAAAACCATGGCCTCAAGCTCAGTGCCAAAAAGTGCATTGTCATCCCCTTTGGTAAAAACTTGTACCCATGAGCTACCACATAGGTGGTAGTCTACTTAACACCGAAAGTGTTATAAGAGACCTTGGGATACAGGTGGACAGTAGTCTCTCCTTTGATAATCACATCGCCACAGTAGTCAGGAAATCCTTCTACGTGGCACACCTTATCACAAAAGGTTTCTCATCCAGGAAAAAAGAGGTCATTGTTCCCGTCTACTCATCACTCATTAGACCCATTATAGAGTGCAATGCCCCTTTTGGTATGTACCTCACAAGACATCTACAACAACTGGAAAGGCTGCAGAAATACCTCATAAAGAGCATTACTGGCCTCAAACAGATGCCCTATACAGACAGTCTCAAAAAACTCCAGCTTTACTCTGTCACATATCACCTACTCAGAGGCGATCTCTGCCTAACATACAAAGCTATGTCAAACCCAGAGCTGTTGGACATGCTCCACTTAAAGAAATCCCAATCCCTCCGAGCTACACGTTCTAGGGACCTTAACCTTGTCACCACAATAAATAGAACATGCTGGAGGGATAGATTCCTGTCCCAGAGACTTCCCATACTCTGGAACAGACTACCTATCTATGTCAAACAGAGCTCCTCATTAGCACTCTTCAAAAAAATATTGATGATTGGATGGAAAATAGGAAATTCACCCCGGGGATCACCTCTGTGGCTCTGCTCAACAGGGGCACAGGAAAATAATTTTCTTGGGTGACAAAAGCCAGGGTACCTTTTTGGCTAGGCTTGTATAGGCCCTGGGGCCGATAGCCTAGTACCTACCTATAAATCTGTAGATTTCTCTGCCTGTATGCATTCCTGGTACCCATTGGCTCTTTTCTCCTACCCTGTCCTATGTATAGCTTTTCTACTGGTTTACATGGCTATGAATAGCTATACAATACTTCTACAAATGTAGCTCCTATTTTTTTCCTTTCCCTATGAAATGAATTGCCTATTAGTTTCAGACTCTGAATCTGTTTAATTGTTAGTAGGCAGATAAATAGACTGATTAGATTTATAGACAGACTCAATAGACATATGGATATGAAGATATGTAGATAAGTAGATAAATAGATAGACATATTGATAGATAGATTAACAGATTAATAGATTCATGGACTTTTACTAGACTAACGACCCAAGGGGCCTTTCTAAGCCTAGCCAAGTTGTAGAAGTAAAGCAGAAAACAGTATGCACACTTTTTTTTTTTTTTGAGTTTTGAACAGTGTTTATAGCAACTGGGGAAAAAATGGAGAAATAGCCAAGTAATGGGACACTGGAATGGCTGTGTGGGAGGGGACGGGAATACCAAAATTACACACATTTTGCTTTCACATAGATGTCCAGAATTTTTGACATGAAATGTTGGCAACCCGGACACTACCCAGTTAAAAAAATGTAAATAAATAAATAAAATAATTTACTCATTTCTGGGTCTGTGTTCAGCCATCGAACAGAAAAATCGCTGAATGGAATTACATCGGAAATGCCATTCAGTGAAACTCCTCATGTGGTGGGCTGCACCCCCCCCAGCCCCCACTAATTATGTATACCAACTCCAAGATTGTACCACAGTTTTGAAAGAGCAAATTTCCTGATCCCTACCATAATTTAATGTGATCTTACTCAAATGACTTGATGAACAGCATGTTTGATGAGCAATGTCGTTTGATGGCTGAACATAGACTCCTTATTTCTCTATTGAAACATATATGAGAGAAAGAGAGAGAGACGAGATGTATTTTTACTGCTGACAACTGTGCTGGATTGTTATTCTCTCTATGCCATATGCTCTTTGCCATTGGGATAGTGTACAGCAACCTTGTCACCTGGAATGGGATACAGCAGGTGTTATAGAATGAACAGATTAATAAAAGGTAGTCATAGCATTTGTGAAGTCTAAAACAGTGAGCCAAGGATCATGATTTGTGGCTATGTCGAGTGTAATCTATCACTGCTTAAGCAGTGAAGAGCTATGAAGCCATATTAGGCATCAAGACAGACATTATTGCTGTTAATAAAGCTACAATCCATGAAGAAATCATTTCTAAAGATTTTCAGGCGGGATCTACATTAAACTGGCAAGTTATAAAACGTTTTGTGACAGTTTGATCTGAAGAACTGTGAGGCTGTCTTCCTTTTTCAGACATAGAGAAGGTAGAGTGCAGTACATTGCTGCAAATGCTTCATCAACTCATATGCTGATGTCTGGGGTGTCACTTTGGCCACAAGTCCTTAAGTCAGCTGTGTTTCTGATCCTTGGGCAGAGTCATATGCCTCCACCAAGCTTTTTGGCTTACAGCTGAGTAGAGTCACCAGCTAGAGGCTAAATCACTGGTGGATCATAATACCACTGGAAAGGTCCAACATTCACCAGCTAGTGGTATAGTAAACTTTGAGAAGGGAGACTCTTGACTTGGTCTTCAGTAAATGCTAACACAGAGAAGTTTTTTTTTTTCTTGGAAGGAGATAATGACTTTATGTTCATTAAATTAAGTGTTTTGGTATAAAGACAGAAGTCTAGTGAATAAGACTTCTGAAGTGAATTTAAGGAAATAAAATTTGTAGATGCTGGGAAGCATGCACCTTATTTATACAGTGGCAGCTGGCCTTGCGGCCTGTAATAAAGCCTGCTGTATTGCTTTTGGCAGGAACTATAGTTTATCGATGAGCATTCCTTTGTTTGCATTGGGAAATCTACAGTCATCAATAATCTTATTTAATTATGCTAAGTTTTTATCCCATCTCACTTATGCTTATTGTTTATCTATTTGTTTCATGCTTGGCATTTGATTTGCAGCATTTCTCCACACATTGCACTACCTGGGAGGCTTCAGTTTGTGCCCTGTTTTTTTTCTGTTATACTTCCACACATTTAAGATTGGAAATAGCCACCTTGAAAAGTGTCGCTGCTGTCTCATTTCCTCCATAAAGTTCCTATCCTCTCAGTTCAGCCTCCATCCATGTCTTCCTCTTTTTGCCACTGTTTCCTGAATGTGTTGTAAGCACTGAAACAGCAAGCATATGGGTTGCGTATATGTGTAACACTACCAGAGACTGTCTGTAAAAATCAGAGTTGAATGGTATTGCAGAGAAAATGTAGCAGGAAAAGAACAACAGGACTGAGATGCATATATCATGTCTTTTCTTTTCTTTCTTTCTTTTATGAAAGATCTTAAACTAGAAAAGATGATTCAAAGCATTCTGTGTCAAGCATGTGTATTTATCTCATGCTGTGCCCTTTAGGTTTAAATTGTTACCATAGTAACCTAAAGATGAGTACCAAGGTAGGCAGAAATCTGTGTCTAGTAAATGGATTCAGAAATGAAGCGATGAATGTCTGAATATTACTTTATAAACAAAATTGACATATACTTCATGTAATGCAATTAGAAATTAGAAGAGCAGAAAAATAATGGAGCTCAGCTTATTGGAACTGGAAATTACTTCAAGTAAATAACCCATGTAGCAAGGAGTGGAGCTTTGGTAGCAACTGGGTATAAACATTAGTAGGAACAACATTTTTCCTTTGCTCAAAGTATTTGATCAAATGTGCCTGCCTGTTCAACTCTGGCTTATGACTTAAACCTATTTTTTTGTGTTTTTTTTTTTTTTATGCATACTTAAGAGTATAGCCTTGTAGATCTTACAGATGCTCTTGAGAGGGGTGTCTGTTTAACCTCCGTTTAAGTCATAAAGCCAGTTTCATACTTGCCACCTTATGTACTAACTCTTCACATTTGTTTGCTTGTAAGAAAGTTACTTGCTGTAATTATCTTTGTCAACAGTCTGCCGTAGCTGCAGCAGAAATATAGGTAATTCTATTTTAGAAATGCAGCTATCTTGGCAGCTGCCAGCATTGTCAGCATCAGGAATCTTTCAGGCCCTTTACAGTTTTATCAGTGCGTGATTAGTACTAAGAAAACGATAGCTGTGAGCACTGCATGGACAGAATAGTTGTTTTAAGTTGTCTTCTCTGCCTCGGGAATGTAACTTAAGAGAATTTATTGCACAGAAGTTCTGGAAATGTTACTTTGTTACAGCCGTATTACAGGCCATTCAGTAAGCTGGGATAAGAGTACAACCCTTGGGCAGGGGGATTTCCTGCAATCCATGGAGGTATATTTATCACTACAACAGTTTAGCCGTAACAGCCTTTGAGAGTCAGCTTCCAGTGTACACAGAGACACTCTTTGAGCATTAGAACAGTGGGAAAACAGGCCTCCTCAGAGTTTCATCTGTGGTTCTTGAGAAGAAATGGTGGTATGTCCAGAAAACTGGTAGGATAATCTTACCTGTGTTAAAATGTATGTAATTAGTCTATCAGCTTCTACATCCTACATCTCTAAAGCACGGAGTCACATTCAGTGCAATGTTACACCTCATTCTCTGTGACCCAGTTGGACTGTCACGGTTAACAAATATCAAATAAATAAATAATAAATACATTCTCACAACCAAGAAATACTTCTTGATAGTCACACAACCACTGTACAATGATGATACAGTTTCACAACCAACAAATGCTACTTGACAATCACACTGTGTCATGACCAACATTCACTACATGACAGTTACATGGTCACTGTACAATGATGATACAGTCCCACAATGAATAAATGCTACTTGACAATAACAGTCTCGCATCCAACAATCTCTACTTGGCAATCACACAGACACTCTACAATGATGATACAATCTCACAACCAACAAATGTTAAGTAACAGTCACATCCACGTTGTACAATGATTATATAACAACAAATGACAATATTTATGGATCTAACGTGAATAATGATTCTTGTATAATCAATACTCAATTAATTTAGCCAAAAATATCTGAAAGCTTAAGAGGTTGCAGCTGAAAACACAAAAAGACTTTTTTTTTTTTTTGCAGAGGATGTTATCCTGCACTGCCTGACATGGGAAAGCTGCCATATTCCTAAACTAAATATATTAACAATGAGATCACGCAAACTTGGGAAAAAAGTAAAAAAAAAATAACACTCACCTTCATCCTCTTCTCTGACTCTGACATTGATTAAACCAAACCAATGGTATTCCAGTTTATGATACTTTAAGTATCAACTGTAACTTGACAAAGAGTAGGTTTCCCTATTTTTATTCCAACTTGCCTGAATTAAATCTTCCATACTGGATAACATCCATCTCTCAAAGACCTCAAAATCAGAAGAAAATAATTTGACTGCAGAAAAATATTCTTATAGGAGCAGATATTACATTTAATCTCAGACTGACCTTCACCCTATGCAGTTATCAATTCTATGAAAAAAATAAGTGCATGAAAGACCTCCCTATCTCCCACACATTGGCAGATTGAGCAATAGAACTGGTCAAATGAAAGCCTGGACAATTTCATAGAAACCTGACATCCTTGGTGCACTATTAAATCTGTAAAATACCCTACAAACATACTTCACCAGAAATGGCAACATCCTTCTTGGTGACATTACACTTAAGCTGGAGAGGTCTTGACCAGAATATGATATCTTCTAAGGGAACTTGGTCTTTGTCAACTGTTAGGACCCAGACACTCTATGCATACTTGTTTGGTTGGATAAACCTTTCTGTCTACTCTTGCAGTTTCTTCTACCTGCAATAACCTTGTCATACCTGTCGACTGTCCAGATTTTCACATAATGTTCACATTTTTGCCTCATAGTTTTGGCCTAATTCTCATAAATTGTGGTTTTCTGGCAACTCACAGAAAACAATGGCAGACAACTGAGTTTTCTGAATTCATATCCTTCAGAAATGTCACGCGAATGCAAAACCTGTTATTTATCGACTTTCTAAGCTTGTAAGAGCAATATTTAAAAAGTGTCTCTGTTTTGGGGCCTTTGTCCCCCCATTATTTGTGGCTTTGGCCAGATTTCTTACTATGAGTTTGAGAGGTATAAGTCATGTCCTTCTCACCTCTTTCTCCAGCTTCTTTCCACTGCTAAATGCATTCAGTTGCATTCTAAATGGCCCCAGATTATCTTTTAAGAAAAACTTTGAAGTTTGCTCTGCTTCTGTCTGTTTTCATAAATATATGTCAACCAGCTTATGAGATATTCTATCTGCTGTTTTTTGCTGTATTTTAGGGAGCTTGCCTTTGCTTTTGTTGAGCACATGCTCCTGCCATTAAGCTATTGGTGCCTTAGCACTGTGCTGATACTGTTCTATTTTGGTTCATCTCAAGGATGTGTTCCTTTTATACCATCATGTCTCATTTCTGTAATAAGGATGTCTGTGGCAAGCAAGTCACTCATCCCATCAATCTGGCCAAATGTATACATTGCTTAGGCCCAAATCATTTGTCTGAATCTTGTTGTAGGCTTCATCTTTAACTGCTACATTTCCTATGCCAGTTCTTCTGGCTTTGATTCAGCCTCTAACTAGACTGTTATTGGTTTCGACGACTCATCAGTTGTACCCAGCATTGGTAGGGTCATCACAGACCAAACAGATCCAGTTGACTTTATAGGGACCAGCATCAACTGTCCTAATGTTAGGTATCCTAGCAGTAGAGGGCCCATTGCAGTACTATCATTCTGCCCTATTGCAGGATTTTTAAAGAATTGGGTCTCTCCTCTTATCTCAGGTGATCTCAGCTTCAGGTCATTGGTTTCAAAAAGGCTATTTGACTATCCATATTGATTTCCCCTATGGAAGACAATGATGATTCCATTACTGCACCATTCCCCCCCCCCCCGGGGGGGGGGTGCTTAAGTTTATTGAAGTTTTACAGATGATTAATGAAAGAGGTAATTGGCTCTCAAAGAAATGTTGCTTTCCGCAGAAGAAACATCAGAATGCCCGTCGGTCTCACCAAGTATCCCCCTAGTGATACCACCTTTGACTGATATTATTGGCAGTGCAGTGATAGCAGCATGGAACATTGTGACCCCATCTCCAAGCAAGTGAAAGAGGATCTTTAGATCTCTATCACATTGCACTGTCTGTCTGGATGTATTCCAGTAATTTGGATTTTGCCATCTCTGAGGTTATTATGAGGAGAAATTCCACTCTTCCTTCTCTCCTTTCAACTCGTGGACAGGTTGATGAAGCAGACCGTTGTGCCCTCTACATTATGTTTTAGAGGCACTGAGTTATCTAACCCAGATGCTTTATTTCATTGGGACATTTTAGGTGAAATGTTACACACTGCCTGATGAATCTGTTAAGTAGAACTTCATCAGTCAAGCTTCTAGATCCTCTACAGTCAGTAACCTCTTGGTTCATGTAGCATTTAGTGTGAGGCCAGCAGGATATGGTATAGGTATGGGCAGCGGGTATGGTATAGGTATGTGCTGCAGGGCATGGTGTAGGTATGTGCAGCAGGGTATGGTATAGGTATGTGCAGCAGGGCATGGTGTAGGTATGTGCAGCAGGGTATGGTATAGGTATGTGCAGCAGGGTATGGTGTAGGTATGTGCAGCAGGGCATGGTGTAGGTATGTGCAGCAGGGTATGGTGTAGGTATGTGCAGCAGGGTATGGTGTAGGTATGTGCAGCAGGGTATGGTATAGGTATGGGCAGCGGGTATGGTATAGGTATGTGCTGCAGGGCATGGTGTAGGTATGTGCAGCAGGGTATGGTATAGGTATGTGCAGCAGGGCATGGTGTAGGTATGTGCAGCAGGGTATGATATAGGTATGTGCAGCAGGGTATGGTGTAGGTATGTGCAGCATGGCATGGTGTAGGTATGTGCAGCAGGGTATGGTGTAGGTATGTGCAGCAGGGTATGGTGTAGGTATGTGCAGCAGGGTATGGTATAGGTATGGGCAGCGGGTATGGTATAGGTATGTGCAGCAGGGTATGGTGTAGGTATGTGCAGCAGGGTATGGTATAGGTGTGTGCTAGTACTCATGACTGTGCCTCACTACCTTCGCTGAGGATACACACATTTTGTGGATACACCCTTGAAAGGAACCTTTGCTGTTTAAACTTGCTCAAAATAAGTTCTTATTGCCATAGTGATTTACATAGTTTATGGTGTTATACATAATTCGTGCATGCCACTTTGTTTGATATTATATTTTACTGTAAATAACATTCATATATTACTCTGTTAATGTCATGTATTTTCATTTCCCATGCTTTATACTTTTTGGTGCTAACTGCTTTGCTAGTGTTATGCGTTTTGTATTTCTCTCACTATGTACTTGATTGGTCTGTGTAACTTACTTTTTCTTTTCATTTGTATTTGCCATGTAAGTCTTCTACCACCCTTGCTCACCTAGCAAACAAGTTTATTTATTTATTTCACATTTGTTAACCGGGTTGGTCCAGCTGAGCACAAGCCCATTTTCAGTGGAGACCCAAGGAGAAAAGCTCCAACAGTAATTCTTTGCATAATAACACAGATTAGAATATTAATTAGATAACAAAGTGTAGAAAAAAATACGGCATAATTATTTACATATACAGAGATATCATAAAAATACATATGATTTGACAACAAGTACAAAGAGGAGTGTGCAATTTGCAGTCAAGAATTTTTCAGATTATGTAGATTTGGCCAAGATAAAAGAAAGAAAGAATGGGTCACAGAGTGGTCAGGTAGGATCCTGACAGGGGCAGGTCCATTTTCTTTTCTGACGCTGTTTGTGTGATGTTTCACAAGTTAGATGGGAGGAGGTTTCAGATTTTTGTTATGGATGATTTATTTAGGAGGTTGCCTATGTTCATTTTGGTTGTGCATGTTTCTTGGTTATTCTATCAACTGTCTCAGTTTATACAAGAGCAATTTTTAGTACTGTTTATATGTTCCCCCAATATATTTGGCCTTGTCCAGATTTATTGCATTAACAGGTTGAGAGGTATATGCAAATAAATTGCTTTATAGAATTAGGCATAGCCAAACCTCTCAACTGTCCCCGATTTTGGCTCAAAATGTTGTTCTTCCCCTAATAATCCCTCTGCAAAATAGCAATTTTGGAAGAAAACATGGAGGGTTTACAATTAAGAAATAACTATAATCAGAGTTGTAGATTAGTTTTATTTCAGAAATACAAGTTGATTCTTTTATTTTGTCAGCTGCTCAAGTTAGCAGTACTAATATTAAAAAAGTGTCCCTTCTTTGACAGGTTCCCAGCTGTATTGTGTGGCTATTTTATATTTTTGCATCACATTGTTGGTCCATTTTTCATAAAATAGCATTTTTTTTGGCAGATTAGTGGCAAATCATTAAAGACTGGAGTTAGAAAATAATGATAGACATTTGAGTTTCAGACTTCATATCCTTCAGAAAATTCATACTAATGCAAGACCTACTATTCTATTACCTTTCTTAGTTTATAAGAGCAATATTTAAAAATTGTCCTTATTTTTGGGCCTTTGTCCCACTTCTATGTATGGCTTTGTCCAGATTTTTTGCTCTGAGGTTGAGAGATATGACAAATGTGTCAGGGCCATCACAGTCAGCCAGAGACATTTCAAATTGTGACATACTTGTTGCACCCCACTCCCCCATGTAGTGACTCTGGATGTGTCCAAGCAAGGCAAGGAGCAGTTATGCAGCATAAATGTGCAGAGTATCCTCACATCCAAGGTAGACACAAGTACTACAGTGGCTTTTCATCTGTCCTTGATTTTGCAGAATTGTCTGGTTTCTGTCATATTTTTTGTACTGTTGATTTATGCTTATTACTCAGAAAGTGCCTGTTACATCCGCAGTGGTGGAGCAGTAGCATTGTTGCCTCACAGCAAGAGGTTCTCCCGTTCAGTTCTCAGCTGGAGTGCAGGGGGTGCCTTCTGTGTGGAGTCTACATGTCCTCCCCGCAGTTGGGTGGGCGTTCGAAAGACATGCGTAAATGGGCGTGCCTTCATTGAAGGTTGAACGTCTAGCTGGCACCTCGGCATTCGTCAAAATCTACTGCCAATCATTAGTGGACCGGAGTTCCGCTTTGGCGACCCATAACCGGGAAAAGTCGAAAGACGACATCAACTCAGAAAGTGCCTGTTGCTCTGTATTTAAGTAGCAGTGCTTGTCTGGGATTGTAAGATGTAAGTAAGCTTTAATAAGCATACTGTTAAAGAATTGTCAACATTGAAAGCCTTTCTGTTGTTGCCATACAGAGAATATTTACATAACTAGATAATGTATAAGCCTTGGGTATTGAAATGCATATGACAGTATTTGTAATAAAGGACAAGATTACGTTATTTTAAGAAGCTCATTACACTTATTCGAGACTTCCAGTAATTTCTGCAGGCTTTACCCGTAAACTAAACAGAATGCCAGTCTATCATGTGTGGTCCATAACCTGTACAGTAATCCTTTAGGCAATGTATCTTGAGCTTGTTTCTTGTTTGCTTTTCATTTTTTACTTTGATCATGTTTTCCCCATGAAACAAGTAGATGGTTGTCAGGCAGAAGGTATTTTTTGGATAAGAAACATTTTTACAAGTGGGGGCATCACAGAGATTGCTACTTTCAGCATGTTACTTGGTACTTTATAATAAAGCTGAATATAAATTATAATTAGAACTGCAGTGCAAGGAGAAGTGGTTTGAGTTGAGTGCTGCTTGTTTTTCTTATACTTGATTGTGACTAGCATTCCAGTAATGTATTTAAAAAGCAATTTATTTTTTTCATGCCTCACAACCTTTTTGTTTCCATCTAGATATTAAGTAAGCTGTCATGCCGCCAGTGCATTGAAATATTTTTTTCTTCTACACTTCATTTTGTCTTTCTTGGACTCTCATAATGACGGTTTGGCACCCAGGGCAGCATATTTAATTAAAGTTAGTTTTTGTGGTTTTGAGCATAGCCCTTCCCCTTTCTAGTTGGCCACACCCCTTCCCATTGACCCCACCCATTCAGCTGTCTCCTGCAGCACCCCTTTGATTTGAAGTCACCAGCTGCCACTGATATTGAGATGGAAAATGATTAGAAATATAGTCTTGCAACCCCCCCCCCCCCCATACACTACAGCTTTCAATCCAGTTTCTAAACCACTGTTCATGCAAGGGTTCCAGTGGTTAGTAAAATATGAAACTGAGGAAATCTGGCCAGACTTACCCATTCCAAGCAGAACTGTCCATCTCATCCTGCAGGATCCCCAGGCAGGCTGAGAGATATGACCCATCCAGTATGTTCTGATTAAGCTCCTTCGATTTACCTTGTACTCCTAATGCAGTAAGTTACAAGAGATATCTTCGGTAGGTGGCCACTCTACCTCCCCTGGCTCCTGTCATATCAGATGGGCAGCAGCTGTACTCAGGGATCCTCTTGGATTGCCAAACCTGTCACTCTGTCACAGAGTGCAAGTCCTGCTGCCCTGCAGAGCAGCCTAGTTTCTGATACATCTGTGATGTCATTCTTTCAGTGTCAAAAGTGTGTGAATATGATGAAAGGGACATAGATTGACTAGAAAACTGAGAGCTGCATTCTACAACGAATGCCTTTGTTCAACACCACTTTGGGATACAATGCATCTACAGTACTACTCCACCCATCCACTACTCAGAATTCCAAGCCTTTCTACCCTCATTAATGAATAAACTCCCTTAAACACCTCTGGATGAGGAAGCTGCTACTCCAGATGTACACAACATTGTCCACTGCCTCCAAAAAAATCACTATGGCTTCTGATTTCCAGGTGTTTTTTATCCCTGCTGTTTCATGCTTAGTAGTCAGCTGGCCTAAGTGCATGTTGGAGGTCGCAGTCATCTAAGGCCAAGAGGAAAGCCTCATCTCTAAATAATGAAGGTATATTCCTTATATCTTCCAAGTGAATTCTGCATAAATTTACAGTAGAAATCATGAATGAGAAGGAAGACAGGCCACGCTTTTGCTGAAGACATTTACCAACACTGAATGCATATGACTTGCTGCCAAAAATGTGAACACAGTTCAGTCCACAAATATAGAAACTGAACGGTATGCATCAGACAACCCCAGCCATCCATACTTTAATACTATATCCTACAAAACATTCCAGAGTATGTGGACATATTCATCTTTCCGGTCTACACTAACATAAAATTATGTGCTCTCTATGTTCCGTTTTAAATATTTCAACTCTGACATGTTCTGATCTCAGAAAAAGCAAAATACTCACTTTTCTTGTAGAAGTGAGTATTCCTTCCCACCTGAGGTTTTGCAGCATCAGAGTTTGGCATATTTTGGTAGCAGAAGTTAGGGAGCACAGCCTCCCATATGGAAGTTTCAAAGAAGGGTATACAAATACCATTTTGTAGCTGTGAAAATTTTAATTATAAAATTTGTTGCAATACAGACACCTTATTGTTGTGTTAGATTGTCCAGTGTATTTTCTAGCAATTTTAAGCATGATGGAAATATGAATTCTGTTTCCTGTATAACATTCGCTCTGATATATGTCTATTAATTGTTTCATAGGTTGCAATATTGGTTACTGAATGTTTTCTGTTACTGTTTCTATAGATATTTAATAACACAGACCTGGAAATATTTTAGTATTTGCAGCTTCTTGTTGCAGCATTTGGATATTTGGATGGTAGTTGGCTTGTTTTCTGACGCTGAGGGTATGTATTCTGCTTCCAGTGGGGTGACTCAGGCAGGGACTCTGATAATGTATTGGGCTGAGGGCAGACAAAACTGTCCCTCACCAGTGCTGTCACCCTCAAACCTGCAGAGGACTGATGGGGGGTATGGGATGGTCTGACCCCACTGAAATGGCAAAGCAACAAAAAAAAAAAAGCCACAGGTATTTTGACATAAAGAAGAAAAAATGTTATATACTGCTCATGCGTCCACATAGTTACTAAGAAAATGTTGAAGATTACCTCAGAAAAAAATAAAATCAAGAAAAAAAAAGAAGTCCTAAGGATATATAACTGTTTAAAGCGTTCGCATTTGAAATACATGTAATATTAGTGTTAATTTAAAATAATATTAATCTTTGCAATGCTAAATAATATTAATTTTAAAGTTGTTAAAAAAACTGTTAATTAGATTAATTATATTTGCAAATTAAATAAAATGTTAAATAAACATTTGCATATAAAACAGTCAAATAATATATTAAATTCCAGTGGGAAAAAATCATGATTGATATGATAAGCAATTAATTGCATATGTAAAACTTTAAAAACTTTTCTTATACAATTGGGATCAAATAGTTTGGGGTCAAATCATCTGGGGTCAAACTGTCCACTAGCTTTTCCCATAAACAATAAATGTAAATTTAAACATGAAAGTGTATACAGTTGCATTGGAATTGAATCGTCCTGCTTCCCTGATGGGTTATCTTAGGCCATCTGTTCCTCTCCACAGACTCCTTAACTACCCTCTTTCTTGATATAACTCATTATGCAATGTCTGCATTTCTTCCTTGGAGATTTTTATTTCTTCCTCCTCACAAAGAAGACTCCTTGGCTGGAGGAGACATTGAATAAACACAACCGCAGAGCTGAAATTCATTAAAGGAATCAGACCCAGACACCAGGACAGAGAAGATTTTGGAAGAAGTAGCAAGTAAGAGGGTGAATTCTGCTGTACATGTGTCCAGATTTACTGATGATAATTCTGTTACCACTTTGATTGTTGTCAGTAAACATCTTAAACTCAGTAGCAATAACTTGAAGTAGAAACTTGTGAGAATATAAAGAGAAGTTAGTGGCATAATTTGTAATGACGGACACTGAAGTGATTGACGTTCCAATAGGTGTTGCTCATGTATCCCCCTTTGGGAAGGGTGATTATAAGTGTAAATCATAATATTTGTGTTTATTAGCTCCTGTTGTCTTCTCTTTTCTGGAGTGTTTACAAGCAGTATCCATGTTCCCCAATATGACTAATGCTGGCCTCAAGCCCAAATTAGATGGTACTTTATATGAATGCCTGGCAAACAACTAACCAATTAGTACTGTTAAATGTCTATTCTAAATATTATTATTAATAATAGTGATGATGATAATAACGATAATAAATATTCTCCAGTCACAGTGCTGCAGATCCTTCTTTGCTACTGGCATAATTTCATCTATATAATGGCTTGTGGTGCTTTTCCATTAGAATTTTTTCAAAGAATTTTAGAAAAAAAATTAAATAAATCATTTGTGTGTTTATACTGAGCAGCTAGCCTTGCCAGTTTATCACAGCACTGTACTTACGACTGCTTTTAATTCATAATGTTGGGAAAAGAAAGTCTGGCAGGAAACATGACAGGCAAGTGAAACCTGGTATGACTTACAAATGGGACCTTCAAAGAGGGCAGCCAAAGAACTGAGTAAAAAGTCAAGTTCCCTGTTCCATTAAGTCTATAGAGGAAGGTAATTCCATTCTACTGAATCCCCAATACAAAGATATGAATTTGTCCTCTAAAGTACAAAATATCTATTCACTGATCTCCATAGTTCTAAAGGATAACAGTAAAACAGCACCATCATTAAAACCTACAGTGATATTACATATGATCTTATCAGATCCAGGTATTACTTTGTTGAATGATCCTACCACACCAACATCTCCTAAGCAGGTTATTCACTTCATTTCGTCAAATAGCACAGCTTCCTTTGTTGTGCAACTTTCTAATAATTTACCAGAGAATATTTCAACAGAATGCAGAAAACGTGTCAGCAAGTGGTCTCCTCCTTAGTCTGATATCAGTCTGTGATTAGAATGCAGAGATGTTAGCCCTAACATAGATTTACATGGGTAACAGGAAAAAAAAAAGAAAAGAAGGCCTTCTCCTCCTCCTTTAAATGATGAAAGAAAGCTGTGCTATTTGCTTCATTTTTGCTGTTTGTGACCAAGTCCAGCTAGTCCACTTCCTTCCCAAATACCACATTCAGAAAAATCTTGCCACAATGGACGGGCAGTTTCCCATCATTTCTCCTGCCAGCTTGATTGATGTTGGCATCTTGAGGCAGTGAAGCAATTACCTCATGTATACTGACAACCATTTACTTCGGAAGCAAAATAACATCCTGTGTGAGAGTTGCAAATACACTGTGGAATTGGAGTCAGTTGTCTCATGTAAAAACAAACTAGACATCAAACAGGTTGTCAGCACATACGCTTCACTTCTCATGCAAACCTCACCTCTCACACAAAATAAGGTCATGACACATAAACCCACATATGCGGAGGTACTCACTAAAAGCTTACCAAAAGAACAAAGACCTCCTAAACGCACACCACCCATACTTACCACTAAGCAAAAAGAAACCACTACACATATCAACACGCACACACACACGTGTTCCACCAAATAATCCTGTAAGGCAAAACACAAAATATCTTGGTCATAGGCGATGCCTTAGTGAGACACACAGATGTCCCCCTCACCAGACTGGACAAGGAGAAGGTCATAGTCATCTGCCTATCAAGTGCCAGGATCTGACAAATCATGCATGCACTCAAGTCACTTAACAACAAGCACCATTATGACTGTCATATTCCATGTTGGAGTGAATGACTTGAGACGTACCTCTCTAGACTGTATGAACAGACATATGACGGAGCTCTGATTATGTGTCCCAGAGAGGTATGTCTCTATGTCCCTAGCCCTAAGCAGTTTCCTACCCTCACCCAAGATAGTGCCAGAGTATAAACAAAAAATGATTGACTTCAGCAATTGACTCAGCTGCTGGTATGAGTCTAGGGGGATCCAGTATTTCGTAGTCTGAGAGTATATGGTAGACAGACGTCACTGCTTTGCTAGAGATGGTCTGCACCTTTTTTTCCTTAGGCTTTTGGGTACTGGAAAAGGCCCTTGCCTCTCCCATAGTTCCTTTGTAAGGCAAAGTCAAAACAACTCATTTTCCAATGTAACAAAATCTTAATGAGACAAACTGAGGGTCATGCTACTTAATACTAGGAGTTTAAACATGAAACTTCTCTCCCTGGAATCACCTTAGAGGATGCTGATGTTTGTGCAGTTACCAAGACATGATTCAAGGCTGCTGAGAGCACCCCAGCCATGCAAGGCTTCAATGTCTTCCACACGTTCAGATCTCAAAGTGAGCGTGAAGCAGCCAAAGGTGGAGGAGTATCCATCTTCATTAAAACCAAATACACTTCGAGACTAGTCAAACAACATGACTCTCTCAGACTACATCATGTCCAATTAACTATTGGGAAAGTATCATACCACAAGATTGCTAGCTACAGATCCCCCACCATGAACCAGGATAAGCACACCACCTGCCACAATTTACTGGAATCTCCCGCCATACAGCCCAACACCTAAGTCATCTAAGACTGCTTGTCAGGCTTCTCAATAGCTTTAGGCTAAAGGAAATGTTTATCCCTCCCTTTGACTTGAAGCTGTACATGGACAAATAATCAGATTGTAGACTGTAAATGACTTTTATATTGTTCTATGGTCTAACCTTGCTGTAGTGTATTAATGAACATTATATGTTTTACTGTCTATCCTTACTGTAGAGTGTTTTTAGCAAGATATCAATGTTCCAACATATTAAAATGTTTATGGCTTAGATATATGCTTGTACTGCCAGCAGTGAGTAAAGTGTTATAGAATACTTTATCTGAGTTTCACTGCTAACCCTCATTTTGTATACTTGACCTTCTATTTCTGCAGAATCCTACTTCCTCTATCTACTATTCATTAATCCCTTTCTATTAATTTCTCATTCCTTATTACTCCCTCTCTCTACTTATCACCCATCTCTATATCCTTACGGTAACTTACATTTCTACTTCCTACCCATTTCTTACCTCTGTCTACTATTCATTATTCTATTTCTACTAATTTCACACCCCTTATTTTCTCCCTCTCTCTACTTATCTCCCATTCTCTATACCTTCACAGTAACTTACATTTCTACTTCCTAAAGGTCTGTTACGCCAACTGTCCTCCTCCTTTTCCCTCACTATCCATAGCTAAAGTCATCTAACCTGGTGTTCTATTTTCCTCTTTTACAGTAAAGTGTTCCTGGTGCTCCCTCCCTGCCACAAAATCTATAAGGAAATCTATCTGTTAACCTGAAGACACCCCTGAAGTCGACTGCTTGCCAGGCTTTTCAATAGCTTTAGGCTAAAGTAAATGTATGTAGTCAATATCTATTTTTATCCTAACACCTAGAGTGTCTGTGAACCCCTCCGTGTGAGAATCAGCAGCCTGCTGCAGACTCCTAGCTACTCTCCTGCTCCTGAAGTTTTTTTCCCTAAGCCCAATTCTGTTTGACTGTGAAAACCCTTTTACTTATCTCTACTAGTTGCTATCTCCCCGTAATTGCTCTAGGGGGCATTATTCTACCAAATTTGTTTCTAAACTGCAGTTTCTAAAGGTCGTAAATCTTGTACATCTATAAATAGTTTCCCTCTGTTAAACTCTTAGGCAATTCCACCACTACCTTAGTAACTAGCACTTGCAACTTATACAAGATACTTTAAATAAGTTAACACACTGTCATTTCTACTCTAGTTAGCTTTATCCTCAAAGACAGGTGATACTTTTTTTTCCTGCTGATCCTACCTTATTTGGTCTTCCCGCTCCGCCCTGCGGGCTCACTCCACTCCCCTACCCTACCCCCTAAGCCCACCCACCCCTACTATTCCTAACCTTATACTTGCTTAGCCACACCCCTCCCCATATTAACCAATTGCTCTCTTAATCTTTTTACATACTTATCTCATTACCAATTTACTCGTACCTACACATTTTTCTCATCCCACTATTTGGTTTGACACACCCTTATTTACTCCTTCCCTAATTTGTTATTCTTCATCTCTCTACATACCCTACACCACCAACCATGACTCAAACCGTCTTACAAAGACATTTTAATCTACTCCTAATGTGCACAATCATTACCACTCTCCTAGTATCCTTCACCATGTCTTGCTATGAATACCAAAGCCTCCCTATATATTATAGCCCCTTAAAACAAACAATCCTTTCTTCTTCTCTAGCCTCACTAACCCATAGCAACATTACATTCTCATCATCCTACCTGAAAGCACAGTTCCATAGACTAACTCACATTAAACATTTCCAAACCAGAAAACCTGACCCCACCCCATTAAAACTTGTGAAACTATCACAGAATCCCCACTGCCACCTATTACTACATGGTGATATTCATCCAAACCCTGGGCCCAGCTCTTCCAGTAATAATTCCCATTCTTACTACCCCTCCACCTCACATTTACCTAATAAAACCGCAAACTGTCTTATCATTGCGCACCTTAATATACGCAGCATAAATAATAAAGTCTCTGAGCTGCATGCCCTGCTAGATTTATACTCCTTCGATATCCTATGTTTAACAGAAACCTGGCTCAAACCAGCTATCAAGGATAATGATATTCTCCCACCAGGCTACAACATCTTAAGACTAGACCGTCTAAATAAAAAGGGCGGTTGGGTGGCAATATTATTCAAATCTGACTTACAGGTCACCTCACATACTCAACCACCTTCACCTAGTAATGCTGAGATCTTAATATCCAAGCTCCAAGTCAATGCAAACAAATCTATGTACATCATTTGCTCATACACCCCCCCCCCCCCAGGAAATAACATAAATACTCTGGAAAATATCCTTAGTTACCTATCCTCAGCTTTCCCTCAAGAAACCATACTCTTAGGGGATTTCAATATTGACTGGAATTGTTGTTCATCTGCAAACCCAACTATACACATCAATCTTTATGGCTTTCAGCAAACCATCTCCTCCCCTACCAGAACCCACAAACCTAGTAACAAACAAACCACCCTAGACTGGATACTAGTTAATAGTAGTACCCAGCAATACAAAATAGGCTTACTCCCTTACAATATTAGTGACCATTCCCTAACCTTTATATCCAAACAAAAGACCTCAATTCCCAGCCGTATTAACCTTAGAACTATAAGAAACAAGAAAAATCTGAATCCACTTAATTTTCAGGCTGAAATTAAAACGTGCAATTGGTCACCCCTAAAGACCTTACCTCTTGATGAAGCAGTCTCATACTTCAATAACAAATTCTTACAAATTCTGGAACACCATGCTCCCTCTCGAACTATTAGAATTAGAAACAAACCTGCTTTTTGGCTTACCAAGGAGACTAGACAAAAAATAAGACTGAGAAATAAATCCTGGTCCAAATTGAGAAATACTAAAACCCTAATGATCACCTAAATTTTAAACAATTTCGAAATTCTGCAAAAAAATCAATATTTTTGGATAAAAGAAACTATTTAAGTTACAACAGACCCAACATCAAAACCCACAAAAATTCTGGTCAGGATTAAATACATTGCTCCATCCTGGAAAGTCCAAAACACCTACTCCTTCCAACTTGTCGCAACACTTTCCCACCCAGATTGCTAATATTTTTAACAATTTTTTTTCTCTGAAAGAGTTACCTCTTTAGCTAATACCCTACCCCCCATACCATCAGTTATCAGAAATGACTCTCCCCTCCCAACAAACCTGCCACACACACTACATTTCCAACCAGTGCCAACATCACTCATATGTACCTTACTCTTCAAACTTAAATCTTGTACCCCATCAGCTGACCTCCTTCCAGCTGAATGTCTGCAAATGACAGCTGGAGTTGTTGCCTACCCTATTTCTTTATTAATTAACAGAACAATCGCTGAATGCTCCATCCCATATCTTTGGAAAGTCTCTCACATTATACCTCTCCATAAGGGTGGTAACTCAAATGAACTTTCAAACTTCCACCCCATAGCCCTACTTTCCCCACTTGCAAAATTTATGGAGAGGTGTATTCACAGACAAATATTTGATTACCTCCTCCAAAACCACCTACTAGTATTCTGCCAACATGGCTTTAGGCCATTCCATAGTACGACAACAGCACTCTTATCCTTTACTGACTCCATTAATAAAATCCATAACAGTAACATACTGTCCTAAGCCCTCTTTATTGACCTCTCAAAGGCATTTGACATGGTTAATCATAAACTACTGTTAGAAACACTTAAGTCTCTCTCATTTGACACCCAAGCTGTCAAGTGGTTTAAGTCCTATTTAGAGAATAGACAGCAAGCAGTTCTTTGGAATAATAAACTATCCCCTCAGCTCCCTATCTCTCTCGGTGTCCCACAGGGCTCCATTCTGGGACCTCTCCTATTTACCATTTTTATTAATGATCTGAAAACCTCCATTCCACAAGCCACTTGTATACAATACGCTGAAGACTCAACATTAATATGTAGTGCTTCCTCACCTGCAGAGCTCCAAGTTAAGACCCAAACAGTATTTAACTTAGTTGAAAAATGGTTTCATCAACGCTGTCTCCTCCTTAACCCCCCAAAAAAAACTATTATTATTTACTCCCACCCTTAAGTCCTCCTCTATTAACTTTACAGTCACATCCAACAATGGTACTACAATAGCTCCCGATATGACGACCAAACTTCTAGGGGTTACAATTGATCATAATCTTACCTTTGAAACACATATTAACCTAACTGTTAAATCAGTTAATAGAAAACTAGGTTCCCTTTATAGACTCAAACCCTTTCTCACAGCCTCAGCTAAATCCACTATCGCCCAAACTCACCTACTCTCAACCCTTCTCTATGCTTCCCCAATTTACTCAAACCTCTCCAAAAGCAATATCCATAAATTAGTAACATCCTATAATAACATAGCCAAATTTGCTACTGGTTTTTCATTTAGAACCCATCACTGCCAGAATCTTAAACTATTAGGTTGGCTAGAATTACAAAATCAGATTCTGTTACAACAACTTACCGTCACTGATAATATTCTACATCATCCCTCAAATACTCCCATACTCTGTAACCTTGTTAGCCCTTACAAAAACCTTACCACCCTACGATCTGCCAGTAGGGTATTAGTATCTATCCTAAAATCCAACAATAAGTCTGGGGAGTGCTTGTTCACTAACTCTATTGGTAATTTATGGAACAAGCTTCCTACTGAACTAACACCCATTTCATCTACACCACTGTTTAAAAAGCCCCTAAGAATCCTCCTAACTTCTCAATGGCTATGCCCTTGCTTGAATCCAGACTAACAGTATTCACTGTTTCCAGTTCCACCTCTGCTGCCTATGTAGCCTTTGTTTCTTACTTCCTATGAATCTACAGAAGAAACTCACTTCCCATGAACCAATGAGAAAAAAAAAATGTTTTGGGAATGTAGTTGTGTTTACAAAATTTTTTATAGCTATGTTAAGTATAAATCTTTTCATTAACTTTTTTTCTGGAGTTACTAATATAAATTTGAAAATTTGTTTTGTTCTGTATGTAATCACTTTATTATGATTTTAATCTCTTGGAGCTATTCTCCCCGGGCCTCCGCTGAAAATGGACATATATCCAGACAGACTTTCCCGGTCAACAAAAGTAAAATAAAATAAAATAAAATAAATAAATAAAATCTACCCTTCCATAGACTGGGGGACAGACACGAGCAAAAACACGCTCACCCAGAGGTTCCTGGACTTCAACGCAAATGCTCTAGAACGGATAGTCTGCACCCCCACTATGGGCTCTAATGTTCTGGACATAGTATTCACCAATATGGGGGGGGGGTTCATTGTACTTCTCCCTGCATGATGCCCTCCCTGGTTAGGTCAGACCACAAATCAGCATCGTTTGAAGCAATTACTGGAACTGACACCCTCACAGGAACAAAAATTATAAAAAACTTTGCCAAAGCTAACTAGAGCCTACTAAACAATGGTATAAAAAGCTTCCTACCACCTGCAATCACAGACATCAATCATTGCCATTCAGATGTGTATGCAAATGCCCTGTACAAACACTTAAGTGACTGCATGAACCCTGCTGTATCTGACTGGATCAAAACCAGGTATTCCTGTAAAAACAAGCCACCGTGGTGGACTTCAAGTATAAACAGATTATATAACAAGAGGAAGAAACTGTTGTCCAAAAGCAAGAGGGATAGCACTCTGCAGATGAAGAGTTCCCTCCTAAGCCTAAACAAGAAAATCAGATATTCTATAAAGTCTTCTATAGCAAATTATGAAACTAAAACCACATCCTTAGCCAAGGATAATCATAAAGTATTTTTAAACTATGTCCAAAGTCTAAAAGGGAATGCCCAGCTATGTGCCAAACTGGTTGTAAATGGGATCACTCATACTACACTGGAAGATATCACCACCCTGCTAGATGACAGATTCAGTGCAGATTTCACCCCCCTATCCCCACTAACCATATCCCAAAAAATAACTGACACCAACCCTTTGCCTAGTATCTCTACAGAACAGGTCATCTCTGCACTCGCCAACGCCAAAAACATGGCCTCAATGGGACCAGATAATATCCCATGTTGTTTACTAAACCATCTAAAACAAGACATAGCGGACCCACTTGGCATCCTTTTTAATCATATCTTGAGAACTGGCTATGTTCCTGCAGAATGGAGAACAACAACAGTAATCCCCCTGCACAAAAGGGGGCCATCAGCTGACCCTGAGAACTACAGATCCAAAATTCTAGCCAGCCTCATCTGCAAGGCCATGGAAAGAATTATCATGAACCTTATCAACAAGGACATAGGCAACGTCCAAAACATGGACGCAACCCAGGTTGGCTTTGTTAGATCATGCTTATTAAACCTGGTGGACTTCTTTGAGAATGTCACCAAAGTCATAATGAAGGTAAGACAGTGCACATAGCTTATCTCAACTTTGCCAAGGCTTTCAACACAGTTCCCCACTCTGGCAGCATTTAGAAGGTCTCCCAGATAGGGATTAACCCTTATATTACTAGATGAGTAGACTATTGGCTCACCGACAGAACACACTCTGTCAGAATTGGTAACTCCACCTCCACCAATAGACCCGTCACCAGTGGAGTACTGCCGGGGTCCATGCTGGGCCTCTTACTGTTTATCTATTTCTCAGAAGTGTAGGCCAAAGAAGACAACCTTTGGATCACCGGGACTGCTGATGATTGCAAATTGGTAACAGTCCTTAAGTCCCCCAACAATGTCAGCATATTACAAGAAGGGCTAACTGAAGCAAATAATTGGTGCCAAAGCCATGGTCTAAAACTAAATGCAGCATTATTATTCCCTTTGGTGAATGGAATTCCCTACAAATTGCAATATTGACAGCACCGCCCTGAGTTCCAACCCAGTGGTGTAAGACTTGAGAACACAGATTGATAGCAATCTGGACTTTAACCACCAAGTTTCCACAGTGTTAAGGAAAGCCTTCTACATAGCACACCTCATAAGCAAGGCATAGCAGCAAGTCAAGGGATGTTATAACTCTGCCGTGCTAGACCCTCATCAGACCGATAATAAAGTATAATGCACCCTTTTGCATGTACCTCACCAGACACCTGCAGCAACTGGAGAGACCTCAGAGGTTTCTCACTAAGAAAACACAGGGACTCCAAACTATGACCTACATGGACAAGCTGAGTTGAAAGCCCTGTCACTTTACTCTGTCTGATAGGCTACTGAGAGGTGACTTGTGCCTGGTGTATAGGGCAATTTCCAACCCTGTCCTAATGGAAATGCTGCACATCTTCAAGTCATATGGCACGAGTCACTCGCTCTAGGGATCTCAACCTAGCTTGTGACATTAACAGAACATGCTGGAAAGAAAGATATGTCTCCCAGAGACTACTGCCTATCTGGAAGAGACTTCCTGTTCACATAAAACAGAACTCCTCGACCCTATTCAAATGCAACCTAGATAATTCTATAGACTGAAAACCTGGGGTGGCATCCATGTCCCTCATGGAGAGGGATAGCCGGTGCTGGTCACAGACCAGTTCTGTTCATAAATTTGTTCTGCAAACTATCCAAAAAGAACAAATGGGGATACTTGGGATTAATGTGGCTAGGCTTCTAAAGGCTCTAAGTCTGCTAGCCTAGTAACCTCCTATGAACCTATGAAAGATGACCCTTCCCCCCACATAGATTCTTTTCCTTGCAAAAACTCCCACACTTTTTAGGTTCTCCTTCATAAGGTATTTAACTTGTGGAGATCAGAAACTTTGATGGGTAGATTTTTCAGCTGTCCTTAAGTGTTCTGTCAATTTATTTATTTATTTCCAGTTTGATGACCTGGGAGGTCCACTGGGTTCAAGGAGCCCGTTTTCAGTGGAGGCCTGGGGAGAAAAGCTCCATAGTACATAGTAGAAATAGTACCAGTTAAGCAAATTGTAATATTATATAGAAAACTAAGCAAAGTAAAACAGCAAAATATACAATACATATTTACATGCTTACAGGTTAGAGAACAAGTAGTACAGAGTAAAATTGTACAGAAGTTTTAAATAATCTGTGAATGGTATAAAAGTAACATTTGTTAGAAGGCAGTAAATAAGATTAATCCCCTAAAAGGGGAGGGTAAAGGTGGAAGGTATCTTATGTGTGATGAATGTATTCATGTAATAAGCAGGTTAGGTAGGTAGGTACAATTGCATTTCCAATTATAGGAGAGGTAGGAATGGAGCTGGGTTTTGAAGTGTTCAAAGTTTTCAGAAAGTCTTAGCCTTAGCCATTTTTTGGCTAAGGAAAAGCATAGGAGAAGCTGACCTGTGGGACGATTTGGTTTGTATACAGAAATTAGATTTTGGTGGGCAGATCTTAAAGTTCTGTGTGGGGTATATGATAGTAAGATGTTTGTTAGTGCTGTGCATTTAGTTTGTTTAAAAATAAGCTTGTGGGCTGTAGTGAGTTGGAGGTAGTCAAGGTAGTTGGGAAGTTCTAGCCATTGCAGCAGGTGAAGAGGTATACAGTGGTGGGTAGAGTATTTGGATTTGGTGGTGAATTTTGAGATTTTGTTGTAACAGGTTTCCAGTTTAGAAGAGATAGAGGAAGATAGGTTGGTTAGTAGGGGAGCACCATACATCAGTGATGGTAGTAAGTAGGTAGTGGTGAGGGTCTGCCTTGTAGAAGGGGAGAGAAAGTGGGAGTTTCTGTACAGCATGCCATGTGTTTTCTTAATATTTAGCTGAATATGGGTATGGAATTTTAGGGGTTCATCAATTGTAACCCCAAGAAGTTCAGCAAAAGGAACAACTTCTAATGGTGGAGTTGGCATGACTGATAATATTGAAAGAGGTTTTGTCAAGAGGGAGTGAATTTGAGGGAGAGAATAGTAGAATTTTAGATTTGTTGGAATTCAGAGGAAGGTGATTTTGAAGCATCCTGTTCTCAGTAGTTGAGAAGGCAGTTTGAGTTTTTGTTTGGAGGTCAGGGAGGTTAGAAGCAGAGCAAACTAAAGTTGAGTCATATGCATATTGTACTATCTTAGTGTTAGGAATGGCTGCATGGAAATCAATAATAAAGATATTAAAGAGCATTGGGCCGAGTATGGATCCCTGGGGTACTCTGGTTGGGTAGGAAGGAAGGCTTAGGTGCCAGTTTTCCATTTTATGCCCTGAGATCTGTCAGAGAGGTAGCTGCTGAACCAGGTAAGGGTGTTTTGTGAGAGAGCAAGATTAGAAAGGTGGTTTAGGAGGTGGGTATGGGAGACTGTATCAGAAGCCTTGGAGAGGTCGAGGAGGACTGTGGCTACAAGTTCTCCAGAGTCATGGGCATGGTTTACTATGTCTAGGAAAGAGAGAAGAGCAGTTATTGTGCTATAGCCAGGATGGAACCCATGTTGTGTTGGGGTGAGGAGTTGGTTATTTGTAAGGAAAGGCATGAGCTGGAGGTGGGTACATTTCTCAAGAATTTTTGAGTAAGAGAGAATGGCTATGGGTCGGAAGTTAGAGATGTTATTATTTTTGCCTCCTTTATGGAGGGGTAGGATAAAGGCTGCATGCCACAGTTTAGGGACATATGATTCCTGTATGGATCTATTAATGAGAGTGCTAATGGTGATGGCGATACCATCTGCTGCAAGTTTTAGAAAGAGTGAGAGGATGTTGACAGGGGCATTGGAGCATGACTTAAGCTTAGAAGTTTTTCTTATATATGAGGTGGAGATGGGTTTGAGATGAAATATGGGAGGAGTGTTAGGGATGGAATGCTGGGGAGAGGGTTTGAGTTGGGGGGAGGAGTTGTTTGGGAAGGTCTTGGTGAGTTCTGCTATGGAGTTAGTAAAGGAGGAATTGAATAGAGTAGCTATTTCCGGGTCAGATTTACTAGTGTCTGGGATTGTTTTTGGTACCTAGGTTGAGAAGAGAGTTGCTGGAGTTCCAAAACTGTTTGGAGTTCTTGGAATGATTTGACTGGAGTTTGGTATAGTATGATTTTTTTATCCTGTATAATATGTTTTTTAGCTAGGTTGCGGAGTTGTTTATATTTAAGAATGGTGTCAGGGTGCTTATTGTGATGGTAAAGTTTTCAGGTCTTGTTCTTTTGTTGCATAAGTGCTTTGGTATCTTTAGTAAGCCATGGGGCGGAATTTGGTTTTATACGTTTTGTTCTTGGAGGGCTTGGGAGCTAAGGGTATTTAAGAAGGTTGAGTTGAAGAATTCAAAGGCGTTGTCTAGAGGAAGAGTTTTTAGATTGTCCCAGTTTATTAGTTTGAGAGAATTGGAGAAAGTTGTGGGGTTAAAGTTTGTGAGGTTTCGTGTATGGATATATTGGTGTAGGTGAGGAGTGGAGGGAGTTGCTCTATGGATGAAGGCTGGCAAGTGATCACTAACGGAGTCTGGTAAGGTGCCAGTGTGGGAGATTTTATTTGGGTGAGAGACTAGGATCCAGTCAAATATGGAGCCTGGGGGGTTATTTTTATTGGGTCTAGTAAGGTCATTTTTAAGTTGAGTAAAATTTAATAGATTGATCGATATGGAGGGAATATTGGTATTAATTTTGTTCCATTTGATGTTTACATCTCCTAATATGTATGTTTCAAGTTTAACATTAGTTGAGGCCCATAGAAGAATTTCTTCAAGTGTAGTCGTATTGTTTCCAGAGGTGATATAGAAGGCTATAACACAAATGCTTTTATAGTTATTTATCTTGAGTATTCCTATGACTAGTTCGGTGTTGTTGAACTCAGGAATAGGATTTTGGTAGGGAGTGATGGAGAGTAGGCAAGAATAGATTAAGGCTACTCCTCCTCCTTTCCTATTTGGGTGGTCATATCTGAGAGCTTGAAACCCAGGGGGTAGGATTTCAGTGTCAGAAATGTTGGGTTTTAGCCATGTTTCAGAGACAGCTACTATGTCAGGTAGGGTATGGTATAGCCAGGCATGGAAGTGGGCTATTTTGTTTTATAGACTCTGGGTATTGATGGTTAGGAGTCTGAGATATTTAGGGTTGGTAATACTGGTTGTGATAGGGGGAGTTGGGTTGTTGCTGGTATTAGGTCCAGGGTTGGGGTGTATGTCTCCTGCTAAGCATAGGCAGTCAAAGGGGAACGGGAGCAGGGGTTTGGGTTTGCTCCTTGAGTTTTGTGGGAAGTGCAATATTGCTTTAGGTATGTGAAGTTTTATTTAGAGGTTAGAAGTTTTACTTGGAAGCAGTGAAGTGGGTTAGGTTGAACTAGTGAGGAGGATATAGTATGAAAGTGAGATTTGGTAGGGTGAGGATGGGTGCTGGGGTGGAGGTGGGGGACAGGAAAGAAGGGGGTAGTTTGTAAGAGGTATAAAAGGTAGCATGGCATAGAGGAATTAGAAGAAGTAAGCTGAAGGAGGGGATGAGAAGGGTTTGAGACAGTGGCGAAAGCATGGTGTGATTCAGGTATAAATGAATAGTTGGAAGTTAGGTGTAAAGGAAGTAGCTGGATGTCAGGGGGACTGTGAGAGTGTAAGAGGGAGGAGTATAGAAGTGAATATAGGACCTTATGGTTTGGGATGGGGAGGGAGCGATTAAGTCTTGGAGTATGGAAAAAGGGAGGGATAATGAGGAGATGTGACTGGATTGGCTGAGAGGAAGGGGAGGGGACTAAGTCTTGGAGGATGGGAAGGGGAGGGTATAATAAGGAGATGTGACTGGATTGGCTGAGAGGAAGGGGAGGGGAGTATTGGCTAGAGTAAGTGTAGGAGTAGTGGAGGCGGGTGGGAATTGAGGGCAGGGTAGGGGAGCGGAAAGAGCCCATAGGGCGAACGGAGCGGGTAGAGCCAAAGGTGAAGAAAGAGGACCAGCCAGCAAGGAGCAATCAGTAAGCAGGGAGCCAGTTAGAAGGTAAGAAAGGCAACAGGGGTAGGGGATGGGGTCTTTATGTATTTAGATTAAAAGATAAGCAATAAGTTCACTGGGGTAAGGAGCCACTCACTGGGTATCCTTATAGAGACAGAGCTGTAGGCTAACTATGGTTTGGCTTGGACGATGTAATTCACTAGAAATAGAATGACAGGGATATTAACATTGGTTATGGGATCAGCAAAAGAGTATGCTGCCACCTAGTGGCCAGACTAAGATCAAACTACAGGATAAGTATAGGCAGATAAGGGAATAGGAAAAGGGCCAGGAGAATAAGGTGGTTATACGGCTGTGTTAGGCTGCTAGCGAGTGTACGCTTGGTGAAGTGTAACAGTAAAATGACAAAGCACTACAGGGACTTTAGTTTATAACACAGGGTTACATACACTTAGTAAATTCTAGATAGTGGGTAGGTTGATGTGGATTGGAAGCACTGCGGGAATCTCCTTTAGGTGGTTCAATGCAGTGGCTGGAAGCCTGGAGTTAGTTGAATAGAGGAGACACCAGGGGTAGCACGTCTGTATTTGAGACTTAATAAATCCTAGATAATGGGTAGGTTGATGTGGATAGGAAGCACTGTTGGAATCTCCTTTAGGTGGTTCAATGCAGAGGCTAGAAGCCTGGAGTTTAGTTGAGTCTGGAGTTTAGTTTAAGAGTCGGAAAAATTATGATCTCAGATTTAAAACAGACAGTTCTATCACCTTCCAATACTTCTCAAGATGTCTTGGAAGGTAATAGTCTGTATTCAGATTCACATTTTTTTTTATAATCCTCAATATTAAATAATCACTTATGATATAGGCAATCAAATATTTATAAAAATTATAATAAACAATGTTGACATATTCTCAGTTACAAGCATTATGCATCACATATAATCTTCTGTATAGTCATTATCAATCCAATATTACATACCTCACTGAATTCCAATCCCTTAAATCTCATTCCTCCTCCAAAACATTACTCTGCATTTATTGTTCCCACAATTCCCATTTTTTCTGTTTTATTTGCTCCAACCCTTTTCTAAAGATCCCACTTCCAGTTCTTTTATCTCTATTACAGTATGCACGACTTCAAATATGGTTGATTTAGACTTTGATTTCCATTTTCTTATAACTGCTTTTTTGGTGGCCCCTAGAATTAAACTTAACAAGGCCTTACTGCATCTAGGCAGTTCAGATCCTGTATCCCAGATCAAAAAAGTCATTTCCATAGTTACACCAATTTGCTCAACCAGTATTTCTGACAGAGTAGTCTGTAGGGAATTTTTAAAGCCTGCCAACTTATTACACTCCCAAAATAAGTTCCCAGTTTCCTCTTTCTTCCCCATCGCACCTCCAACATTTGCCATCTAACTGAGAAAAAAAATCTTTAGTCTGCTTGGGGTGTAAAAATACTTATGCAAACTGCTCCAAGCAATAATCCTAAATCTTTTAGACTTTGTTGTATATTTGAGAACCATTCATACATATGTAGTCCCATTGTTTCTTTGTGAATCACTTATCCCGTCTCTCTTCCCAATCTTTTCTAACCTCCTCTGATTGATTCCTATAGTTATCTTAGGATCATAGGAGGTTGCTAGACTAATGGCCCTAGGGCCCTTACAAGCCTAGCCAAGAGATTATCCCCAAAAAAAGAAACCTCAGTCAGCACCTGTCACCCGTGTCAATGAAGGACAAAAGTGGAATTCCTGGGACAGATTTGTGGTTACTCATCCACTCATCAAGGTTGCGCTTGAAGAGGATCAGCAAGGTACTCTGTTTGCCATGTATAGGAAGTCTATTCCAGAGACGGGGCAGCCTCTGGGAGACAAACCTGTCTCTCCAGCAGGTTTTGTTGATGTTGCATATTAGATTTAGGCCTATTGAGCTTATAATGCATGAGGATTTAGACTTATGGATATGGAGCATCTCTAGTAGGGCAGGGTCCAATATTGCTTTGTAGGCGAGACACAGGTCACCTCTGAGCAATCTGTATGATACCAAGCAGAGTGATAGTGATTTCAGCCTTTCCACATAGGACAGGTGTTGAAGGCCATGGATTCTCTTTGTGAGGTATTTCTGTGGCCTTTCCAGTTGGTGCAGGTGTTTGGAGAGGCACATACCAAACGGGGCATTATACTCAATTATAGGTCTAATAAGGGAGTACAGAGAGGTAATAACATCCTTTTTTCTGGATGCAATCCCTTTACTTATGAGATGAATCAAGTAAAAGGCTTTTTTGACTACTGCCGCCACATGATGGTCGAATGTCAGATTTTTTGTGGCTTCCCTCATCCTTTTTCAGGAGATGCATCATAGGACATCCAGGCCACCCTCCACCTTGTCATCCCTCAGGTCAGCTAGGAGCCCAACAAAAGCAAATGTGGACAGGGTAATAAGAACACTTCTCAGAATCCAGATTCAGGTGGGAGTTATTCTTTTTCCGTCTCACATTGGATCCATCAGCCTGCTGTCAGTCCAACCCCAACCTTTGACTTTTACTCTAAACTGTCCTCTGGTTTTGGAGTCTTTGGATCTGAGAATCTTGAGTTTGTCTGTGTCTGATCCTAAGGGTTGGCCCTTGTTGACTCTGACACCTGCTATGATCCAGATTTCTCCAACCTTGTCAGAGCTGGGCATCTGTGAGCTGGATGCTGGTGTCTGGGTTTGACTCAGATGTTTTCAGAGATGTCCCTTCCCCTCAGAACCTTGGAGATAGACAGCTTGGCTCCATCCTCTGCATTGAGGCAGGATTTCAGGGATGTTCGGAGCCGTACTGGGCATGTGGCTTCAGCTTCTATCAGGTCTGTTCTTAGTTCACTTTTGACCTCTGCCTTTGAGGTAGTGGAGAGAGAGAGTTTTCCACATCTATGGACAAGACATTCTTGCCCCCCCCCCCTTGTGTCCAACCCCTCCACAACTGTCTACCCTGGATCTTGGGTCTTTTCATCCTGTCCCATTAGGACAATCATCCCAGTCAATCCTTAAGACAGTACTTATCCAGGACTCTGCCCACACTTCCAAGCCCTCCCCAGAGCTTCCCTCCACAGAGCTTCCTTGGAAGCATACATCCAAAAGGAGGCACTTAGATTCCCACAGGAATCTTTGATTGAAGACACTGACTTTGGTGAAGCGGAGGAGTCCCCCAGGCCACCCATTGAAGATGTCTTGTTTGGTGAAATCCTCAAACTGTTGAGACAGAAAGAAGGTTGCTCTTTTGATCCCCACCAGGAGGAGTTAGTGTTTCCCAAGGCTTTTGGAGCTGGCTCAGCTATGTCCTGGGTTGTCACCCACAATGGAAGAGATGGTGGACCTCATCTCCCCTTGGGCTTGAAAGGATTCAGATGTCACAGAGCCTATAACAAAGAGATCAGATAATACCTCATTGCACCAAAACATAGGGCCCATTGGAGCAAAGGTACCAAGTGGATGCTATGGTAGTAGTGGCAGACGCCAAGAAAGAACTTACTGAGCAGAGTTCTTTTGCCCATCCACTGAACAGAGAGTCCATTGTGTTGAACAGGTTTGGAAAGCATGTCTATGCATCAGTAACCTTTGCCTACACATCACTGAACTACTTGGCACATGTCAAAAGATTTCAGATGGAATTGATCACAGTGTTTTCCAATAGCCTCTCAGGGTCCATGTCTGCAGAGAGCAAGATGGTTTCTTTGCAACTGGCTACCCCAGTCCCTGTTGACTGCTTTCATGAGGCTGGTATCTCATGTCTTAGAGGGAGCTTCAAGAGCAATGGGTTCAGGAATTCCTGTAAGAAGGCACACCTGACTGCAGCTTTGTGACTTTGTGGAGGCCTTCAAGACTTCATTCATCAATGCTGCATTTGATGAACCCACCTTGTTTGCCCCTAAGTGAAAGAAACTCTAACCAGAAGTGAATAGGCTGAGAAAATTATTTGCCATAGGGATATGTTTTTCTACTCCTCAGAGTACTTTTTCAAGAAATCAGAGAGGAGGTAGAAAGATGTGATTCTGCAAAATGGAAGGATCTTCACAGGACTCCTATGGAGATAGATCTCACTGAGATGGGGGGATTCAAATAGCAGACAATACCCCTCATGTCAGAGGATGCCCTCAACATCAGAGTTTCAGAGGTCCTTTCTCTGAAAAGTACTTTCAATTCTCCTGAAAGGTTTCCCAACTGCTGCACCCTGGAGGCAGTTGGGTGGCACTTATCTCTGCACCCCAGAAGCCTGGACAGCCATTCACAGTGATACTTGGGTGCTAAGTATAGCATCTGCAGGCTATTACATATCATTTTCTCTTCCTCCCAAAAGCACAAAAATATTTCTCACATTTCCCTCAATCAGAGGAAAGTGGCAGCCATAGAAATACAAATGCTGCTGGCAAAAAGTCATCCATATAGTCCTCTCAGACCAAAAAGGATCTGAAACTTACTCAAGGTGCATTTTATTGCCAAAGAAAACCAAGGATCTAAGATCAATGTGGTTCTTAGCAATTTGAATCAGTTTATCAAGCACTCAAGGTTCTAGATGGTCATGGTTCAGTCCATTCTGTCAGTGTTGCACAAGGATAATTGGACATCCTCTATACATGTTCAGGATGTGTAATATCACATCAAAATAGACAGGTGCTCCAGGAGATGCCTACACTTCCTTCTGGTAGCCAGTCACTACTAATCCAGGGCCCTGCCCTTTGGTCTCACCACAGCCCCCAGGTTGTTCACCAAATCCATGTCAGTGGTTGCAGCTCACTTGAAACTGCTAGGATTCTGAGTGTTTCCTTAATGACTGGTTCCTCTCTGCTCCAGCCAAGCCTCTACTGATTCAAGCCAGGGGCTACTTGCTCCAACTTCGCCTTTAACTGATCATCATAGTGAACTATACCAGATTTCAGCTCAACTCACTCTAGTCCTGGAATACATTGGCTTTGTCTGGATATGGTAGTACAGAGTGTAAGCTTACTACAGACAATGCTTAACACAGTGCAGAACCAAACATCCCTTCCTTCCATTTCAGCCAAGTTAGTCTTGCAACTTCTCAGGTCCATGGCAACTTCCATAGTTCTGGTACCTCTAGCAAAATTTTGCGAGAGGATACTGCAATGGACACTCGCAATAAAATGGTCGATAAGACGTCACCCTTTGATTGCATCAATTTGAATCACAAGCATTTGTGAAAACACATGGTGGATTCTTGCAGAAGTTGTTTCTCAGAGCTGCCTTTCTATTCCTTACTTACACACAGCCACAGTGACTATGGATGCCTCCCAGTTAGGGTTAAGGGAGGGCATTACTTGGAAAGGACAGTCCAAGGTACATGGTTTCTTCAGAGGTTGATTTTCACATCATTGTCCTAGAAACAAGACCAGTCCTATTAGCGCTGCAGGCACTTCAAGATGTTTTCCCTCTAAGGTCGGTTGCTGTTCAGACAGACAAAATGTCAGTAGTCTAGTACATCAGCAAACAGGAGGGATCCTGATCCTACTCTTTATGTTGAGAAGCAATGAGAGTGGGGCAATGGGTGATCTTTTCCCACCTCTTTCTGTTGGCAGTGCATATTCCAGGGAAGTCCATTATGCTGGCAAACAAACTGAGCAGGTCCATTTTACTCCCTCATGAGTGGTCTCTCAATCCATTAGTGGCAGAAATTGCATTTCGCTGGTGAGGCCGACCATGCTGTGACCGCTTTGCTTCTCCCCTGAATTCCAAGTGCACCAGGTACTTTGCCCTGATCCTCCCAGATGGGAAGTCATCAAGAGATTCTCTGATTCATGATTGACCCCCAATCTCGTTTGCCTTTCTCCCAACCCCTCTCATTCCCAAGTTTATTCAGAAAGCATTTCAGTATAAGAGCAAGGTAATCCATTCTGGCCTCAAAAAGTGTTGTTTCCATTCACATGGCCTCACCGTGTCCACCCAATCTGAGTGTTGTTTCCTTCTCAGAACTTTGTATCTCACCCATCTGGGATACCTCACCCAGATATCCAGACCTTCAAGTTGACCACATGGTTTCTCCACTTCCAGTGATAAGTTAGGCAGTCCAGGCTTTCTTGACTGATATGTCCTATCCTTACATCATCTCAGAAGGATTCGACTAGAAAGATTTACAAGAGTAAATGCAAAAGATTCTCCATTTGGGCTTTTCTGAGGAAACTAGATCTGTTTTCAGCATCTGTGCCAGCTGTCCTTGACTTCATTGCTTCCATTTTCTATAGTGAAGCTAGTTATTCTACAATTAAATTTCAATTTGCTGCCATCTCTAATTTTAACTTGTGTAAAAACACTCTTCCTTGGCATAACCTCTAATTGTGTAAGGCTTTTCTGAAAGTTACCTTCTAACTTTGACCTCCTATTAAAAACCCTACTCCTCCATGGGATTTAATGGTACTTCTTCAGGCCTTGACCCAGACCTCTTTTGAGCCTTCTGCCAAGATGGTCTTAAATTTATCATGAAAACTACTTTTCTGATTGCTATTACATCAGCCAGATGAGTATCAGAACTTCAGGCACTCTCTTTCCAGCCTCTGTATCTGATTTTTCATTATGACAGTGTCCCTTTGGACTAACTCTTCCTTTCTACCTAAGGGGACTTCAAAGGCAGCTATCAATCAGTCCATCTACATGTTTTCTTTCCGAAATTTTCCAACAGAGGGCAATATATGCTACACATGTGGGGTACCAGAAATCAGACCAGTTGTTTCCCCAATTTAGCTTTAGAAAAGGAGACAAGGTGGTATCAAAAATAACATTATCCAGATGGCTCACTGACTTCATTTCTTTTGTTTATAAGTCTAAAGGGATAACATTACCTAAATCCTCTAAGACTCATTCCACCAATTCTTTGTAGGGTTCCTATTACTGTCGAATGCTTCTTGATCGAATGTAAAAGAATGAAAAGGCAAAATAGCGAAGTGGCTTTTAAGCGAATTCTTTCCCTGGGAAAGAATTCGCTTGGCCGCTTCCATTACTTTGCCATTTTCAGCACTGTAGTGCAATCTTGGAGTTGGTATATTTAAGTAGGGGGGTGTGGGGGGCAAATCCTCCCACTTTATGCAGTGTTTTAAAGATGTCCTTCAAGGATGCATCTGCAGTCCTAACAAATGGGTTGTCCTGGCCTCAGGCAGCCCTTCGGTCGGCCGGATTCCAAAGTCTGGGTCTGGCCTCGGCTGATGTCGCACTCCACCCGACGTCATAGCTGCAGTTCTGTGGGTATAAAGGCATCAGCCGACGCCATTTTCCTCAGTCTTTCTTGCCGCGTGGCGCCCGAAGCAGAAGCTGTTCGCAAGTGCCGGTCGGTCAGATCCAGAGATTTCTACTACCGAAGACTTCTAAAAAGCTAAGTACCCCGTTGAGGACTCTTTCTTGCCTCAGCCGATGTCAGAAAAAGTGAATAATTGTTTAACTTGTAGGAAACAAATACCTCATAAAGATTTCCACTCTTACTGCCTACCTTGTTTAGGCCCAGACCACGACGTAGCAGCTTGCCTAGCCTGTGCTTCCTTCAACCGACGGACACTTAGACGTCGGTCGGAGTTTGCAGAGGAGTTTTTCGGCTCCGCTTTTGCTTATATCATGCCATCGGAGACTCCGACTTCACATTTAGCTAAAAAACGTAAGGAAAAGGACCGACACTCGCTGTCCGCGGTTTCGGCCGAAACCGCGGCTAAGCCAACCGCGAGTGTCTCGGTTTCGGCTGAAACCGAGTCCGCGGTTCTTCCTTCAGCCGAAAGCATACCTCCTACTACGGAGCCCTCTTCCAGCATGGCAGAATCTGCTACAGAAATTCCTGCTCTTACAGTTTCTCAGGATTTATCAGATACTATCCCCTTAGATGTATCTTCTCCTGCACGTGGAGCTGCTAGGCCCCCTGCATCCATGTCAATTAAGGCTTTTGCCAGGGCCAAAGCAGCAAAATCTTCTAAGGCCGTGCCTGCTAAAGCCCCCTCTCACAGGCCTAGCACTAATACTCAAATGCTTACTCTAGCAGAGGATCTCATTTCTTTGATTAGGGGAACCCAGTCTCACCCTGACAGAGCCTCTCACCCACCTCCAGAGAAGAGGCCTAGAGCAGAGCCCCCTGAGCCAATTTCTTCAGATTACTCCTCTGATGATTCCGAAAATACAAATCCTCCAGAAGGCCCTTATTCTCCATATGAGGACTCTGATGCAGAGGATTCCGTACCTTCTGCCTCCCCTCCTGAGGAATTTTCTTTTGGGGAAACCTTGCATGCTATGAGGGAACAATTTCAATGGCAGGGCCAGGATTTTTCAGACTCTAGAAAGAGGCTTAGGACCTTTTTACATTTACCACAGCATAGGCCTTTAGCTATCCCTCCAGTACTTACAGTTGTGGATGATGCATTTAATGATTCTTGTACTGCCCCTGACTCACTGCCTCCGGCCCCTGCTAAGCCCGACAGATACTACAGGGTTCCGGACACACATTATCATTTATATAAGGCTCCTATAGCAGATCCTGAAACTATTTCACAGGGCCCAAAAGCTGTAGCAACTGCCTTTGCCAAAAAACCCCTCCCCTCTGATAGAGAGTCTAGGGCATTGGAGAGATGGGGTAAGAAAGTTTATACTTCTGCTACTCTTTCAGCTAGAGCATTAAACTGTCAATTCCACATGATTCAGTATCAGGAATTTCTGTTAGATCAGCTCACTAAAAAACTGTCCTCGCCTGAGCCTTTAGACCGTAAGTCCCTTCAGGATTTGATGCATAACACTCAGCAGGTCAGTAATCATTCCTTAAAATGCGGCTATGATGCACTGGAGGCTTCCTTTAGATAAGCTATGACTGGTACAGTGATCAGAAGGCATGCATGGTTAAAAGAGCAATCCTTACCAGACCATGTAAAGGCAAAGCTTCTGGATGCTCCCATGGAAAAGAACAGTTTGTTTAGTTCCCCTGCACAGCAAGTGTTGAAGAAGGTGGAAGAAAAAGCTAAATCTGTCCAGACAGTAAAGGATTTCTTACAGGTCCAGCCTCCGAGATTTAGTAGGAACTGGCCTTCCAAGAATTGGTCCTTTCCAGAAAACACCAGAGCACAGAGAAGCAGAAATAGACGCCCTGGAGGCAGAGGTCAATCCAGAGGTGCCTACAGGGGACGCCAGTGGCAGCCTAGCAACCAGAGAAGTACTGCCACAGATCCAGCCACTACCACTTCCACAGGACAATCACAGTGACTTAGCTCTGAAACCGCCTACCAGGGAACAACTGGGAGCACCCTTAGGCGGAAAGCTAGCCTTATTTTCAGAAAATTGGCATTACATTACAGGAGACAAATGGATTTTACAGATAATAGACAAAGGCTACAGGTTTCACTTCCATACTCTTCCAAGGAAGAGAGGAATGCCAAACCTACCTCCAAACCAAAGGATAAACACTCTACAGCAAATAGACCACTTACTAAGGATGAGAGCTATAGAAAAGGTACCGCCTATGGAACAAGGACAAGGCTTTTACTCAAGGCTTTTCCTGGTACCAAGAAAGGAAAACCAATGGAGACCTATCCTCGACCTGTCTGCTCTAAACACATATCTCATTGTTCCAAAATTCAAGATGCTGACCCTACAGCAACTTCTTCCCATGCTGGGCAAGGAGTCTTGGCTGGTGACTCTGGATCTCAAGGAGGCATACCTGCACGTCCCTATACGACCAAATTGCAGAAGATACCTCAGATTTCTTGCAGGATCAGAGCATTATCAATTCTCAGCATTGCCTTTTGGCTTATCTACTGCGCCCAGAGTATTCACAAAATGCCTGGCATCAGTAATCGCTCATTGCAGGCTTCAGGGAATTCAAATTTATCCATACCTGGACGACTGCCTGTTGCAAGCGGACAGCAAGGACCAACTAACAAAAGATTTGAAAAAGGTTATTCACCTACTGCAAGCCCTGGGATACACAGTCAACACAAAAAAGTCAAGGCTGATACCATACCAAAGGATAACCTTCTTGGGTGCAGAACTGGACACATCAACCCAGATGGCATTCCTCACAGCAGAAAAACAGCAGCAGCTACCACTCTATTTCATGGCATTGGCAACGCAGAACCAGCTTACAGCAAGGAAAATACTGCAAGCCCTGGGTTACATGGCATCCTGCATAATATTACTTCCACATGCCAGACTACATATGAGGAAATTGCAATGGTACCTAAGGAATTTATGGTCTCAGCACAAGCACAGCCTAGAAACCCAAATTCCAATAATTCCATGCCTGAAACAAGAATTCCAGTGGTGGGCCCAGGCCTGTCAATTGAACAAAGGACTACCCTTCCACAGGCCTCACCCAAGCCAGACTATCACCACGGACGCCTCAGACCTCGGTTGGGGGGCACACATGGTGTACAAGTGCATACAAGGCTTATGGACTCAAGACCAGATGAACCTGCACATAAATCAAAAAGAGATGCTGGCAGTAAAACAGGCAATTCAGACCTTCAAACCATTCCTTCAACAAGGTCATCTACTGATAAGGACGGACAACACCACAGTTATGTGGTATATCAACAAGCAGGGAGGCACACATTCTTATCCTCTATGCCGGATGGCAATGGATCTCTGGAATTTGGCCCTGAGCTTCAACATTCAGCTCCAGGACATATTTCTGCCAGGAAAAGAAAACATACTAGCAGACATCTTGAGCAGAACCAGCACGGATGCCCACGAATGGATGCTACATCCAGACATCTTCAGAACCATCACAAGGAAATGGGGACTGCCAGAGATAGACCTGTTCGCGTCCCCACACAACCACCAATTGAGGAAATTCTGCACAAGGACATATCACCCACTTGCTTGGAGGGTGGACTCCCTATCTTTCAGTTGGAAAAACCTGACAGCATATGCATTCCCGCCTCTTCCTTTGATGCACAAAGTGCTGCTGAAGATCAAAGAAGATCATCCGAGGATCATCTTGATAGCTCCAGACTGGCCGAGACAACATTGGTACCCACTACTGAGGAGCATGTCCCGGGAACACGCATGGCCTCTACCCCTGCTACCTCTACTACTAACTCAGAACAACTTCAAAATCCTGCATCCAAACTTGAAAACACTACAACTAGCTGCATGGAACATTACATAAGGCAAAATAACCCAGATTTATCTCAAAGGGTTAAAGACATTATCTTGGAGGCTCGCAGACCCTCAACAAGGAAAACTTATTCAGCAAAATGGAAAAGATATCTCATTTGGTGTGAAACAAAAGGATTAGATGCATCATTGGCAAACATAGCTAACATCCTGGAATACTTAGCAGAGCTTTTCCACAATGGTCTGTCTTACTCCTCCATCAAGATTCATGCATCAGCAATTTCAGCAGAATACAACATGGATCCTCCAGTCTTTTCTCAACCTCTACTCAGGCAGTTTCTCAGAGGAATTAAAAATGTAAAGCCGCCAAGGAAACCACCATTGCCTACATGGGACTTGAACTTTGTGTTAGAAAAGTTAACTCTTCCCCCTTTTGAACCAGCAGCAACAGCAGAATTACAGTACTTATCTTGGAAAACTGCATTCCTGCTTGCAATCACTTCAGCTAGAAGGGTTTCTGAATTACAGGCATTAATGGCAGTACAACCCTTCCTTATCTTCCATCAGGATAGAGTGTCCATGAGAACTAATCCTACCTTTATGCCAAAGGTGGTCTCCAGGATATCATTAAACCAAGCAATACACCTGCCAACATTCTTCCCCAACCCACAGAACAGGGGGGAAAGATTACTGCATACTTTGGATGTACACAGACAATTACGCTACTACCTGGACAGAACCAAGAACAATAGAAAAACTGACCAGCTTCTGGTAGCATATGCAACAGGAATGGAAGGAAAAGCAATTTCAAAACAGACAATCTCAAAATGGATAGGAAATTGCATTAGATTTTGTTACTCTTTTCATGGAAAAGCAACTCCAGAAAACATCAGACCTCACTCCACAAGGGCTACAGCCACTACTACAGCTTTCTTACGAGGAGTGGCTACCAAAGACATATTAGAGGCTGCTACTTGGAGCTCCGTGCATACATTTGCCAAGCATTATAATCTACCTTTATACTCCAGATCCCGAGCAGGTTTTGCCACTGCTGTTTTGCAAGGGATCTTAACTACACCATAAACATTTAGTGCCTCCTCCCCCAGTTTGGCTATGGTATTCTACCCATTTGTTAGGACTGCAGATGCATCCTTGAAGGACATAGTACAGTTTTGTACCTACCATAAATGTAGATGTCCGAGAGGTATGCATCTGCAGTCAGGATTACCCACCCTCCTTCCCCTCTGTGGTACTCCTAGGGTAATTGCCCATCTTGTAGCTAGCTGGGGGAATCTCCTATGGTGTATTTGTTTGTATATATGTATATACATGTTTATTTCTATTTGCTCTCTACTGTTTGGAAATATTTGCATTTATCCAAATTTAGCCTTCCTAGAGGGCATCTGGCATCTGGGGCAAGAAACACTGAGGAAAATGGCGTCGGCTGATGCCTTTATACCCGCAGAACTGCAGCTATGACGTCGGGTGGAGTGCGACATCAGCCGAGGCCAGACCCAGACTTTGGAATCCGGTCGACCGAAAGGCTGCCTGAGGCCAGGACAACCCATTTGTTAGGACTGCAGATGCATACCTCTCGGACATCTGCATTTATGGTAGGTACAAAACTGTACTTTTTTTTTTGTTTGCTTTAGGGACAGCGATTTTTTTTTCCCTTTGGAAAAAAAAATCGCTGTTCTGAGGTTTCGACATTGATGGCGTCAATTAATCATTGTTTGCATTTTTAAGCTTTCAGTGATGTAATATAGACCCTTCTTTGTACACATCATCTGTATTCTGGTCCAGAGCTTCCATAGATGACATTTGTGCTGGAGCTACTTGGTCCGCTGCTCATACCTTTATTGCTCATCACAAATTGGACATCTTATCGAGAAATAGGACAGCCATTTGGCTCCGCTGTACTCCAGAATATCCTTCCTTAAGGACCACCCAGGTTTTGTCTAGCTGGGGACTTTGGTTGAGGAATGGGTGAAAAACTACATCAGCTACAATAGTTATGTACTCACCATGATGATGCATCTTTTTTTTTTTGTTTTCATCCTTCTTCAACCTCCCTCCCACCAGCCCCCTTCCTGCTTGGAAATTTTTATTCATTTTGTCTCCTGGTATGTCCTGAGGAATAATCTCTGTTCGCCTTTGTTGACTGAGCTCCATCATTCATTAGTGAGCTTTCTGATTAATTATGATTACATTTACATCATGTTTTCTTCTGGGTATATTGTATTCATGCAATATAGTATGCTGACTAGAGAGAGAGCAAACTTGATCTGAGGTAATTCAGGTGAAGGAGAGGCTTATGGGTAAGGGGAAGAACTCAGCTGTGCAGCCAAAGTCTAAAGAAGTGTCCGAAGCTGGATCCGAAATCCATCGGTTGAGGAAGGACAAAACCAGACAGCACAGATGCATTGTTATGGTAAGTACATAACTTTTGTTTATTTAACATACATAAGACAAGGCCTGCTACCATTTCTTTGTCCATATCTAAATAAATTATTAAAACAATTGGTCTGGCAATTTTACTACTTGAAAAAGAAATAGGATTACTAGATAAATATGATAAAAAGGGCCCAGATCTGATCATTTCATTTCAGAGCTGTATTGCAGAGCAGCTTCAGAATATTTTAAGTTTTGCCAAGTAACATTGCAGTTGTACATTAGAAAAACCTGATAGTACCAATGGCTAAGATTGGCAGTCATACACTGAGGTATATGTGAGATGCCATTGATGTTCTGTCAATGGCAGCTACATCACAGATAGAGGGCTTGCATGGCTTAGAAATTTTTTGTTTAAACACTCTAGCTGTACAGGGCAAATAAGTCAAACAATCCTGAAAGAATAACGTACCATTACAATAAGGTATTTTCTGCAAGTCCAGGGTATCTGTCATTGTGCACGCTTCTACTATCCAACACAAACGTAATATGAGAAAGACAAAATTGGCATCTAAGAAATGTTTGGAATAAGTATATAGACTTCATAAAGGTTGAGTCCCATTTTGCAATCTGTGAAAACATAATTCCAGTGATGGATAGGTGTAAACATTCTATCCAAGAATACCTATATTTCCTTCAACAAGAATATAACACCTAACAATGCATTTTTCAGAATGGTACGGGAGTCTGTTTTATCAACCTGTCAGTCCAAGTCCTATATATCCTTGCAGTGTTGACTTATATAGTTCAAAGTATTGTCATGTCACTGTGTGTATATATTAGTGCTTTTTTTTCATTTCTAGAGCTGCCATACTACGGCTAGGCCATAATAACATGGTCTCTGCCTCTAGGTCCATGTCGTTCCTGTAAGATCCCCCTTGTATCAGTCTTCTGAAAAATTAGCAAATAAAAAAGTAGAAGAGAAAGGTACTGCAGGTCCCTGCACTCCACAGCCCTTGACACTGAATGGAATGTGCAAGTGATTTGTATCCTGTGACAAAGACTAATGTCCCACTCATTTTAGTTTCAGCCTAATAAAAAAAGATTGACAGTGTAAGACAAGTCTGTGTAGAACAGAATGTAGGGGGAAGATATTAGCACTTTTTGCAGAAATAGGTACATGACTTTGGTGTCAAAAGTAGGTGATGAAGGCATGTTTAGAATTTTTTGTCAGATGAACTTGTTTCAGGCAGTTGCATCTACTGAGTTACCTTCTACCTTTATGATTATAATAAAACAGGGTTCTAGATGAAATATTGCATTTGTTCCATAGTAATTTTTTTGTTGGAAATAAATGTCATATATACTACCTGATTTCTAGTCTGGTCTTGTAAATCTAGTCCACATAAAAGATCATATGAATGTAGTCCCCATAGGAGGTGTATTGGCTCTTCTGAGAGACATGCATGTCCTGCACTTATTAACTCAGTTCCCCCAGGACTGCATATGGAAGGGAAACAGGCACTGTTTTGGATATAACGAATAACAAGAAGCAGATCAATAAACTTGTCAGGGTGTCCACTGCCAAGAGAAGCCATCTTGACTGAAAGCCAGACAAAACTGAATGATTATGTGCCCGAGTGTTATAATATATTGGAGTGTGTCATTGAATTAATATTTTAAAAGGATTTGTATTAGTTTACTCAAAGTAATATGATGCTTTTCATTTGGCTGTGTATAACTCAGAGAATACCTCAATGTTAGCTTTCAAAGAAGTGGTTTTAAACTGTGTTCCATCAGTATTTGTAATAGTTTTTTAATAGCTAAACTGTAAGGAATTGAGCAAAATCATTGTGATTGCTGGTATACATAAAATGATATTTGATATGTCTTTTCTGGCTGCCATACACTTGATATACCTCTCAACCTCATAGAGCAAGAAATCTGGACAAAGCCATAAATAAAAGTGGGTAAAGGCCCAAAAATAGGGACAATTTTTAAATATTGCTCTTACAAACTTAGAAAGTTGATAGAATAACAGGTTTTGCGTTAACATGTTTTTCTGAAGGGTATGAAGTCTGAAACTCAAATGTCTGTCATTGTTTTATAACTTCAGTCTTTAATGATTTGCCAGTAATTTGCCAGAAAACCAAAACTGTATAAAAATGGACCAAAATATCAGTCAAAAATCTGGACATTCTGCTAAAATCTCTACAGTTGAGAGGTATGACACTTGACTATATCTTGCGTACTTTTGTACCTCTATCTGGTATTGGTTGCAAGCATATTGGATATCAAAAGTGCATGTAAAGCACAGAAAGTGTACTGCTGTATTTGTATTCTAACAACTCGTAATAAGTAACTAAATGTGCTTTTCAGGAGAAGGGTTGAAATGGTTATCCTGTGATTTAGCGTGCATAGGTTTTGTGTGCCTGCATTCTATCTTCAGTATTCAGATATTACCTGTAAAAGTCACATCTGAGGGTTTCAGGGAGGTACTACTGAATCCCAAATGTGACTCTTGCAGAAATAAATTGTGCTGTCTGTCTCTGTGGCATTGAGGGATACGATACACCTAAGGTTTAGGCATTGGTGTTGCCTGATAGAAGAGGATGGGAATAAGTTTCTGATGCCAGCTCACCAGTCCTGCGAGAAGGCAGTGGACAGGCCCATTGCTGTACTGACACCTACTGAATGACAGGTACTCCAGCAGCAGTTAGACTGTGATGGGGAGGTGTGCCTGCTGTAGCCAGAGCCAAGCATGCACGCAGTAGTGAGCAAGTACAGAAACTGGTATTGTGAGTCATGCCTATCAGTTAATCTGGGGACCACAGAATTACAGTAAAGGAGAAAACTCCTTACGGCTGTCTGGATGACTGCCCCTGTATCTGGCTCTTTGTTGTCCTCTGGGAGAACAAAAGAGCTGATCAGATCTCACAGATAGGATGCAAGAATTCAAGGTAGAGGAAGTTATCTCTGCAAAGAGACCAGTCACCAGGATTCTGTGCTGGGACCTCTCTTGTTTGACATCTACTTATCTGAAGTAAAAGAGCTTTGTTTGACTAAGTTTGTAGATGACTTGAAGCTAGAAGCAGTCATAGAATCCCTGAATGACTTAGTCATCCTGCGGGAAGATCTATCCCATATAAATAACTGCTGCCTAAATAATGGCCTGAAACAAAATGCCAAAAAATGCATTTTTGTATCCTTTGGGAAGTCATCTGTCCTGGGAAACTGCTAAATTAACAATATTTTATTTTATTTTTATTTAATTTAACATTTGTTTACCGGGAAAGTCCAAATTGGAACAAACAAAATTTTCAGTAGAGGCCCGGGGAGAATTGCTCCAGATGCATGTCTTTGAATTATACTGTATAGTATTGAACAATACTCCCATAAGAGTTGACCCAGTTGTTCAGGATTTGGGAACTTGTGTGGGCAATGACTTAACTTTCAACCAACATGTGTCCATTGTTATAAGAAAGTCATTCTATATTGCATACCTTGTAAACAAAGGGATTGGTGTCCACATCTAGGAATGTCATTGCCCCCCTTTAGTCAGACATCATTAGGCCAATCTTTTAGTATAATGCCTCTTTGGCATATATATATATATATATATATATATATATATATATATATATATATATATATGTGTGTATGTATATGTATGTATATATATATATATATATATATATATATATATATATATATATATATATATATTTATATCCAGACACTTGCATCAACTAGAATGCTCACAAAGATACCATACTAGAAGGATACAAGGCCTGAACTATTTGTCCTACATGGACCAACTCAAAGCCCTGTTGCTATACGCTGTATCCCACCAACTGCCAAGAAGTGACCTGTATCTGGCATACAAGGCATCCTCTGACCCAGTATTGATGGATTTACTGCACATCAGCAAGTTGAATGGCATCACAAAATACTTGGTCTGGGATCTTAATCAATTCATCAACATCAGCAGAACAGATTGGAGAGATAGGTTTATCTCACCAGGGATATAGCTACTCTGGGACAGACCCCCCCCCCATCCACATAAAACAAAGCACACCCTGTCCATCTTCATGTACACCTTGGATTTATGGCTGGGAAACTGTACCACAGGACTGCCTGTTGTACTACTAATAGACAGGGAGAGCTCCTAAATGATTTTTCCAGTACCTGGAATTATCTGTGGTATGATTCCAGTTAATATAATTATTGAAGATGGGATAGGCAACAACAGTCTAACACCAAATTGGATAGCTTAATTAAAGCCCAAAAGGGAAAATGGCTAGGCTTAAAATGGCTTACAGGACCATCTAGCATAGTACTTAACTGTGAACTTATGATTTTCAGGCCTTCAGACCCTGAGCAACCCTGAGCAGCCAAGAGGGACTACAAACTATCCCTTTACTCTTGATCCTACAGACTCGTGCTTCACCTACCATGGCATTGAAGACCCTGGTTTCCTTGATCTGCTACATATCTGCAAGTCTAGTAAATTTGCAAAGACCATAGTGCCTCTTCCATCCCTTTAGTTAGCTGCCCCGTGGGTTAAGCGGTGTGATACACTATCATACTTCAGACAGAACCTAGATGACTGCATGGGTACCCTCAAATTTACCACTGGACTAACTGCCCCTATCCCTCCTTGAGAAATGAAGGGGTACAGCTGTGGGTGAGCATTGGCAAGCCATTGGTGGCTGCAAAACTAAATTGCCTTGAAACTACTTTTAGTCTTATGAATTGGTGCTTGCAGGCATGCTTCTGTTTTTTTCCAGATTTTTAGGGATATACCTGATAAAATTTGTGATTATGTGACAAAACAGTGAGAATAAAAGTGGACACAGTAAAAAGCAAAGTCAATGACTAATTTCAAAACATTGAGCTTTAGAAAATGCATTTCAGTGCAAAACTATTATTCTCTGAATTTTTTTAAGTGAATGCTGTCTAAACAAAGTGGCATTGATTCTAGGCATTTGTCTCTGATAATTTTTAACTTTATCCTTGATGGAGAGAAGAGAGGTTAACAGGTATACCTGCAGTATTTTTTTGAAAGTGAGCCTTTCTATATTGGTTAGTCAGAGAGGGCCTAGTTGAAGAGCCAGGGCAGGAGGCTGTAGAATGAGGTATGCAGCAGTGTCATAGTTAAATGTCACTTCTTTCATGTAGGAAGCAAGTTGGTAAAGTAAGGGGAGCCCAGCATGGAAACTAGGACTGTTGGGCTGAACTTTGTCTTGTAAGGCGAAAACTAGAGCTTGTCCATGCATCTTTGTGTGACAGCAAAGGCCTTTTGGTAGCCAAAAGATCAACTGCAGGTTACACCTGCAGAACCCTGTGCTGTGGTAAATAGCAACCCTGTGACAAGACAAATACCTGTGTGTGTACTTCTGTGCAAAGCTGCAGGGGTATGTAGTGGACTTGGCAAAGCAAACAGTGTGCTGTAGTTGTTTCTTTTCCATTGCCTTGGAAATAAATATAGTTACATAATGTAATAACAGGTCTAGTCTAACCAGCCTGTGCAAGTCAAAATTGCTGGACTCGTGGTGCTGGAGATACAATAGGTTTGTATCCTTTTGTCTAAAGTTACAGGAGGTGTGCTGTGAGCTTTTAACAGTAGGTACATTATATTGTAATTATTTAATTTCCTTTGTTGTACAAATCAAGTAAATATAATGTTGCAAGATGCCAGTGGAATTAGCCTTTCACAGTTGACATTGTAAGAACTATGATAGTAAACCTGCAGCATGCCTACACATGTCTGTGTATGTTTGTCTATAGTGGTGATGGGTCCTCTGAACTTTAGCAATGTGTGTTTTAGTTATTTCCTTTTGCCTTAGAAAGGAGATAGGCTTGTGACATTAACTGCTACCACACAATTAGAGTACATGCAACTAAGCAGGTTCATAGTATTAAAAAATATCTCTGTTTAGTCAAATAAGTTCATAGGTTCATAGTTTCATAGGTTAGTACTTGGCTAATTGCCCTTGGGAGCCATTTTAAGCCTAGCCAATTATCCCTTGTGAGACTCAAACCCTGCACCTTGTGTTTGTAAGGCAAACACCTTAGCCATTAGGCCACCCTCCCAACCCCAAGTCAGACAGGAGCAAAGTAAAAGAAGATGCCAGCATACCTCTCAACCTGGAAACATCAAAAATCTGGACATGGCCCATGAAAAATGGGTACAAATCTGTACACTGATTAACATAAAATGTGTATACATAATTATGTAACCCCACCCACCCAATGGAATTGCGGGATACCAACTTTAAAACACAAACTGAAGAGCAGACAAACAAAATATGGCACCAATGTCCCCCGGCACCCATTCCAATGTCCCATTACCTAGCTATTTTCGCCCCATTTACCATAAACACTAATGTGTTTGTACTGCTTTACTTCTACAATGATTATTTGGATTTTATTTTTACATTTTATAGCACAGTGCACAAACACTAATAGACATCTGCCAAACAAAGCAATAGTCTCACAATGAAAATAGACTTAGCATTAAAACTTCTCTGTCCTTGAAACTCACATTCATTGAAACAGCATTGAAACCCACACCACATCCAAAGAAAATGCATCTGGCCAGTGGTGGATAAAGATTACCTTTTGGCTGTTTGAAATCATAGGCCCCTTGCACACAAAACAAGAAATGTACATGTTTTCTTTGATACACCTTCCTGACTTTATTAAATTATATTCCTTGTATAATATAGCACACTTGTCAGACTTAGAGCGCATTTTAAATTTATTGTTTGAACATTTTTCTAGTAGGCAATGAAACAAAATGCATGAACCATTAATGACAAAACTGCCCAATTCAGAACATTTCCATCATAAAAGTCTACTTCCACACATATATAGAATGACAGTAGTGTAAGCCATAAGCATCTTGCACAGCTTCTCGCACTTATTTTCAATTTCAGGTTTTTTTTTGAGGGGGGGGACGACAAAAGGCCAAAAAAAAACAGGGACACATTTTAAACATTGCTTCTATAATTTTGGAAAGTTGATAGAATAAAATGCTGTGTTACCACCATACATTTCACTGCCAAGTCTTGAACTCAGGACCCTGTGCACTAGAGTCAAAGCAACATATCACTATGCCAGATCAGCAGTTTCATGAATGACAGGACGACTGAAACTTAAATGGCTATCATTTAGTGAATTCAGTTCTCACTTCTCACCATAGCTCTCAACCTCTTAGCACAAAAAATCTGGACATAGCCAATAATGGGGGAATACAGAACTCATTTCTCACTTCCAACCATAGCTCTCAATGTCTTAGCACAAAAAAACTTGGACAAAGCCAATAATTGGGGAATACAACCCCAAAATAGGGACATATTTCAAATACTGATCTTGTGTTGTTGTTGTTATCTTTCATCTTTTCCCAGTTAGGGGTCGCCACAGTGGAACTCTGGTCTGCTAATGATTGGTAGTTGTTTTTTTACATGCCGAGTTACCAGCCCTGGTGCACAACCTTCAACGAAGGTGCGCCCATTCACGCATGTCTCCACGCAGAAGACGCTCTAGCTGAGAATCAAACCGGACAGCGTCTTACTTTGAAGTGACAACGCTACCACAGCACCACCACCACCACAGTCAAATACTGATCTTATAAAATTAGAAAATTGCTAGAGTAAAATGTTTTGTGCTACCATTTATTTTCTGAAGAATATGAAGTCTGAAATTCAAATGCCTGTCATTATTTAGTGAATTCAATCCTTCAGTGATTTGCCACAAAAATCCTGAAAACCAAAGACAAAGATTTCATGAGGAACAGAACAAAAATATGAGGCATAAATTCATAAGTGGTGTTGGTTAGGGACTTTAGACTCTTTTTACCTGTACCCAAGGTACAGGGTTTGAGCCTGAGTACCTTTATCAACCAGCTGTATTTACCTGGAATATTTTCACACACACACACACACACACACACACACACACACACACACACACACACACACCAGTAAGTCCGTTCACGAGATTAAACAACCTCAACACTGCTATAAAGTGCAAGTCCATTCACACACACATACCAAAACTCTGTTCACGAGATAAAGCAAAGCAGCAAGACCATTCATGAGATTAAGCAAAGCAACCTCAGTGCAAGTCTGTTCGCACACCAAAAGCATTTCAAGTCCATTCACGAGATTTCAGCTGCACACCAAAAGCAAAGCAGCTCTATAAAATACAACTGCAAATCTGTTCTTGTAATCAAATAAATAAATGTTACCATCCACTGGCTTGCAGATCTCCACTTCAAGCAGCAGCAGTCCTTGTAAGTGCAAGTCCGTTCATGAGATTTCAGCTGTAAGCAAGCAGCAGCAGTTCTTTGTAACCAGATAATAAATGGTTACTATCCACCAGTCCTTGTAGGCTTGTATCCTAAAGTAAATCCCATCCATCATTCAAACAGTTTTCCTTCCCACTCACAGAACTTAACTCTGACAGGCTGATGGAGCTGATGTCATCACACATGTGATGCCATCAGCTCAAAAAGAGGAAAAAACATTTAAAAAGCTGGGAAAAAAATCGGAAATGAAGGGGTGCCTCTCGGGAATCGTGGCACCCTATTATTTGGACCCCAAAATTTGGTAAAAAAAACAAGTAATTCTGTATGGTTGAGAGGTATGGATGCCAGTAAAATTAGTCTAAAATTGTCCAAATATGTCATACAAGACTAAGCAAATGAGGCCTACTTGTTCGGATAATTTGTGTGTGTGTGTGTGTGTGTGTGTGTGTGTGTGTGTGTGTGTGTGTGTGTGTGTGTGTGTGTGTGTGTGTGTGTGTGTGTTGCAGTGAGCCCTACTTGTTTGGTTAACTTTTGTGAGTGTGTTGCAGTGAGCCCTGCGTCTTTGATTAACTTGAGTGAGAGTGTTGCAGTGAGCCCTACTTGTTTGGTTAACTTGAATGAGAGTGTTGCAGTGAGCCCTACTTGTTTGGTTAACTTGTGTGAGCATGTTGCAGTGAGCCCTACTTGTTTGGTTAACTTGAGTGAGAGCATTGCAGTGAGCCCTACTTGTTTGGTTAACTTGAGTGAGAGTGTTGCAGCCCTACTTGTTTGTTTAACTTGTGTGAGCATGTTCCAGTGAGCCCTACTTGTTTGGTTAACTGGTGTGAGTGTGTTGCAGTTTATAAACAGCTTACTACACTGTCATCGGTTCTGACTGCAGGAGTCGGCAGTCGGGGTTTTAAGTACATATTTGTTGGCTTTTAACATCGTTGTGATTTGCAGTGCATGCAGTCATTGATCACTAAAGAATCACTGCCTAATCTGTGAGTCCAAAGCTGTGGCATGTCTGTGTATCTGTTTAAAGTTATGGTGGCTGTATAGTGGATGTGGGACAGGAATCAGCATGGTTTACTCAGTTAATCTCCTTTGTGTTTGAATTAATACAGGGGTATAATGTAATACAATACCAGTGGAAATTATCTGTGGACAACTAAATGGACATGTAAAACGTGTCACTGAAATAGTAGTACAGCGGCATGATGACCATCACTTCCATTAACACACTAAGTTTGAATACTACAATTGATTAAGTGATGCACTGTGTAAAGGTGGATTTCCTTTCCTCAAGATGCAGTGGTGTTAAAGTTGAGTGTATGAAGTTTGACATTACTGGGGGCAAAGCCCCCTACAGGGGAGGTGGAGGTGAGGGATTCAAAATGGCTTTTTTTCTAATTGTGCAAATGCTGTTTTTAATTAGCTTATTCATCCAAAATGACATTCACAGTAGTGTCCCTCATAAAGGAGCCCTAGACCCGAATATAGCTTGTACAACAGTTAGGAGAATAATGCAGAAGGATGACACTGAAGGAAGCCAGAGCTGCTGAATGGGAGTTTAATGTAAAAAAAGATGCAAGTACAGATTGCCTGTTCATTTGACTATGATCATAAAACAATGAATGGCTCTATATGGTTTAAATTTTTCTTCTTACATTGCATTTTTTGAATTTCAGATCATGGAATAAACCCCAATTTCAGACAATTTGTATTAGTCTGTCCATTTTTAGTGTCTGAATTTCAGATGATTAGACTCAGTTGTATAGTTAGATGTTGTTTGATGAAACATTTGAATCTGTGATACCATGATATGAAAAGATGCCAGCAGAATTAACATGTGCTTTCTACTCTAACTTTCAAACTGGATTTCTTTTGCTGAAACTCCTCTACCTTCCATATATGGCATGTTTTAAACTTCTTGCTCTCTTTTTTGTATCTCCCCACTATGCTATTTTTATTTTGTATTTTTATGCTTACTGAAACTGAACTAGAACTATTTTTTTTCTTTTTTGGCTGTTAAAAATATATATATATATATATATATATATATATATATATATTTTACTGGCAATCAATAGTTTACTCATGTAATTATTCTTGTATTTAACTTTTTTCCTTGGGGACTATACAATTTGTTTTTGTAATTGCTATTTCTTGCGGATTATTTGTATAAATGTTTTCTTTTTTCTGTCCTTGTTATTGTCTCGGAGCTTTTCTCCTCGGGCCTCTACTGAAAATGGACATATATCCAGTTAGACTAGCCCGGTCAACAAATGTAAAATAAAAAATAAATAAATAAATAAATTGTGAACATGACCATGGTACAAGCCACACTTGTAGCTGACCCATGGTACAAGCCACACTTGTAGCTGACCCATAGTACAAGCCACACTTGTAGCAGACTCCCTACCAGAAAGTCTGATAGACACTGTAGAGAACAGAGATCTCTCGCCACCCCCCCCATGCAAACTCTGTATGCTTTAAGTAGTTCATTTCTTTCAGCTTAGAAATCGGATGCGAACAAAATGCTAGTGGGTATCACTTATGTAAAGCCATGCAAGAGAAAATAGCTGCAACTAGAAACAGCCTGTGTAGCTGGACAAAAGTGTAAACTGAAGAGATGACAGCAGAAGTAGTGACATTCGCAACCAGATGGGAGCAGAACATAAAGGTATGCCAGCAGATGTAGCCTGTGTAGTGGAATATAAGATTATTGTAAAATGATGCCATCTAATGTATTACTTGCAGTTGAATGGGACTCTAATGTAAACACATGCCATTGTAAGTCAACTTAGTTGCCAAACAGGAGTGTGATGGGGCAGAATGATAGTGGAACATGTGTTTAGGAAATTTAGTGCAGAAGTGAAGGGATATAAATTGCTAACAAACTTTATTATATATTTCTGCGTTTGTTTCCCTTAGTCAACATTTGCCTACTATGTGAGTTTGAGCAAATCTCTTATACAGCATTCTGAATTGCCTCTGAAGGCATGCAATTGCACCGGATAGGTTTGCCCATTTAACAAGTAAAACCAAAAGTCAAAATAAAATAGAAACATAATACTATGAACAGATATTGCTGGTTTATATCCTGTCCCTCAAATTGCTTTTTGAATTCCAGATCCGTGTGTGTGTGTGTGTGTGTGTGTGTGTGTGTGTGTGTGTGTGTGTGTGAGAGTGTGTATTCATTCATTTATTTATTTATTTATTTACTTATTTACTGACTGTGTAGTGAACTCCCCCATTTTGGACCCTGAACAGATACAACCTAGGCCACAAAAACATTGGAAAATCCAACATCCACCAACCCACATACATATATTTATCTATATCTAATATATAGAGGAAGAAAAGTAGAGTTTAATATAGCAAGTCAACCAGTATATTTTTATGAGATTGGAAGAAAACATTACACACAGAAAGTCCACACAGACTTAAGGAGAATATGCAAAACTACAGACAGTAACTGGAAGTCAGGATTGAACCCTTGGTACTATAGCTGTGAAGCAAAAAGCATACCAAGTTAGCTCTCTGGCTGGGTACTATAGCTATGAAGCAAAAATCATACCACATTAGCTCTCTGGCCAGTCTAAAATTACAGCTGGTTTACATTGCCTTTTTATAGTGCTGTGTTGATATGCACGTGCTTTGAATCAGACATGAATCATGATGCTTGCAGATGAAGACAGAAAAGCCAAACTAGTAGGGCATATAAAATACTGCACAATGACTATAAGAGTTAATCAGAGGTGTTTAGAAAACATTGGGAAGAGAGACTGGATAAGCACTTTATAAGGGAACAATGGGAGGACATATGTGTGGCTCCCAAGTATGCATCAAAGTCCAGAAGGTTTAGGATTTTTGCTTGTTAAGTGTTTGCACAGGCATTTTTACACCCCAAGCAGACTCCAAAGAATATTTCCTCAGGTAGACGGCAAGCGTTGGAGGTGTGATGGGGTGAAAATATGTTTTGGGAGTGTAATGAGTTTACAGATTTAAAAAATTCCCTATACAATACTTTGCTAGAAATATTGGGTGAGCAAATAGGTGTAACTAAGAAAATGATTCTTTGGAGCCAGGGCACAGAATCTGAATTGCCTAGACATAGTAAGGCCTTGTCAAGTTTAAATCTGGTGACTGCCAAAAAAGCATTTACTAGAAAATGAAATTAAATTCTAAACCAACAGTATTTGAAGTATCAAATATTGTAACAGAGATAAAAGAACTGGAAATGGCATCTTTAGAGAAGGGAAAGAGCAAATTGTGTAGAAATGGAAATTGTGGGATCATTACATACAGAATAATGTTTTGGAGAAGGATTAACATTTAAGGGAAGGCAGGAATTGGACAATTTCTGTAATGTTGGACTGATAATTATAAAAAAAAAACAAAAAACGTGACATATTATGTATGTGCCTGGAAGCATATTAATATGGTTTGTTTTATTTTATATTAATCTATGTTTGAGTATGTTTTAAGTGGTAATTTAATAAAGGTGTTAAAAAGCTGGACAGTGTGTAATGTACAGAGATGCCAGTAGAGGTAACCTGTGAGTGCACCCAAACAGGGGCATATCATAAGTTAATACAGGCAGCAGTAGGCTGTGCAACTGACTGCCCACATCATACCCACCACTGTCACTCCTTAAATAAAGTCTCCTGGTTAGAACTCCCACAACTTCTGTCCTATAACCTTAGCACACAAACTAGTGTATCAACCTGACAAAACCCTACCTTATAAATATTCCCCAACCCCATACCACAAATCAAAGTCTTCGCTCAACAAATAAATCTCTACTACACGTGTCCAAATCCACTAATATGGCAGGGGACTCCCTATTTCCTCATGTAGCAACAAGGTGGAATTCACTACCTCACAGCATCAGAACTAACACAAATACCAACCGATTCAAAAAGATTCTTAAAAATTATCTTAATGACACCTGGCTTTGTTCCTGTACTACTCCAGGCTAACTAGTTTTAATAGCTTGTGGTCATACTTTTTATTCTTCCCTGACCACCTCATAATCTATACTCTCTCTCATGTCTGCATAATCTCTGACCTCATCTTTTTCTATCCAATTTTCCCCCTACAAACCCTTCCTCAGCTTACTTTGAGAAACTACAATGTCTACACTACAATAAGGAATTATATCAGATGATTGTATAATACTAATGTCAGTTATAATAGCACAGAATGTAATTCCTGGTGTACTGCAAGTGTTGTATATTTTTGTATACTTTCTTGTATAAGTTTTATATAATTTTTTTATAAGTTTTGTATAATCTCTGTATGTGCAGCTTTTCTCCCCGGGTCTTCGCTGAAAATGGGTTTTATCCCAGTCGGACTTTCCTGGTAAACAAATGTAAAATAAATAAATAAACAGGAGTGCTGTCTGAAGACATACCAATGAGTGTAGCCTTTGCACACAGAGAGGAACGTAATGTAAAGAGATGCCAGCTAAAGGTGCATCTGCACAAATATCAAACTGTGCGTACAAGGATGCCCGTGCAACTGGCCTCTGCAAGGATGATATTTTATATCTATGATGCTAAAGCTCTGCTCTGCCTTACTGTTCAGGGATCACATGTGTTTTTCAAATAATTTTGCAAGAGTAATAGTTGAATAGTGTGTGCGTGTGTATGCCTTCTGTGGAAGGTTGGGCGCCAGCCTGGCAACGTGACACCATAAAACTCCACTGCCAATCATTTTGCAGACCGTTGTTCCGCAGTGGTGACCCCTAATGAGAAAACCCAAAAGAAGAAGATGGTTGAATTTACGGGGCATTTGCATTTCTGTTCAGTAGAATGTACTGATACCTGTAAAATGTCCATTCATTTAAACAACTGTTGTTTTACATAATTGAGGTAGGTGTACATTGATTGAGTCAGAGAACAGGTCCATTAAATGTTTTTAACATTTTGTAGTTTCTGTAACTCCACTATAGTTCATTTCTCTTAACACAATAAGCTGTTAAATGTTTGCTGTAGCTTGCATTCTAGGAAAAATTAGCAAGCAAGTACATAGTGAACTAAGGAACTTGTCACCACTAACATGAAAAACATTACTGGCACCGTATTTCAGTTATTGCTGTGTAGTTGTTTTTAGAATTATTTTTAAGAAAATTAAAGTAAGGTACTACTTTGTGGAACTGATTCCGTTAATGCAGTTTACTCCACAACTCAGACATATTCATCTCACTACGTGCAGGAAAAAGTGACTTGTAAATGTGCACAGTACAGCAGAGCCAGCTGTAGTTTAATACATGTTACACACAGAGGATTATGACTGAGTCTCCGATCATAGCCAAAATGTTATGTATACAAGAAAACAAACTTGGAAACAGGCACAACCAGGAAAAGAAAGGCACAAAATGCAGGTAGATCACAACCAAAGCCAACCAAAAGCAAATGTGGATGCCACTGTTAAGTGAAAACAAGCTGTTACACTTTGAGTGAAGTACAAATCACTCACTCACTGTTAATGATCCAGGCTTTGTGAATGATTCACTGTTTAATGAAAAAAGCATAAGTGCTTTCATCTCAGATAAAAATCCACAAGACTTCATCATTACATTTGTTTTTGGCTGTCTTTGGTTGTGATCTACCTGCATCCTGTGCCTTTCTTTTCCAAATTGTTATATAGCCAAGACATGGATATCAAGAAGTTCACCTTGAGATCAAAGCTCAAGATGGGAATCTTGACAGTGATGCTGGAAACACAGATTGTGATTGGAATGATCCAGTCATAGTGCATGGAGCTTTTACTGCTCTCGTGTACTACAAAAATTAGAGAAAAGAAAGTGTTGTAGAAGTGTTTTACAGCCTTTACAACTATAACACACGTCCCACTGGTGAACATAGAGTATCCACCACAAAAGAATGGTAGGAAGTTGACAAATTAACTCTTACTTCAGAACTTGCCTTTTTTTCAAAGAAAATGGGTATGAATGAAGAGCCTGCCACTCTTCTGCAGTGTATGCCAGCTGTTAAATTCTAGTCTGGTTATAGAGCATTAACAGTTATGATGGATTCTTAACAAAAGGTAGTTAAGCACCTTTCTGACATCAGAAATGGGATTAAGAAGCCTGTTTTCTTTCCTTGATTTTGGAGAGCAATCATGAAGCTCCAAGCACTATAAATATCTCATGTTATGTTGCCATAATAGGCCTGTGTTTAACTGTGCACAGGGTACCAGCTGTACAAATGTAAAAGTATCTATTATATTGTAGCGATGTATTATGTATGCTTATGGGTTACATTAGGTTTTCTTGTGTCAGTGGGGGGTTGAGTCAGTCAATCAGACGTTCTTTGCCTCTAAAACTAGGCCTTTTACATATAATACAAGTAGGACATAGTTGGAACACTGTAGCTGCATGCAAATTCCTAAGGTCAGGGGCATGAAAAGAAAAGTACCTCATGCTAGACAACTTATACCTGGACCTTTGGGTCATTAACAGGCCCATGATGGCCAAGGGAAGATTCCTTAAAAGTCAGCAGGGCATTAAAAGCTCCTTTAAGCAGGTGGACTTTGACTGGGTAGGCCTTCAAGCACCATCACAGGAACTTCAACTGTGCTCCCAAACATAATAAGGAGCTACTGGAGAGATCTCAGGATGGGAGTAATATGATGGTATTTAGGGATTCCATAAGGAGTCTGCCTGCAGAATTTGGCAGCCATCACAAAAAGGCAAGCTTAGTGTTAGAAAATCTCAGGTAAAGGGCATTGAAAGGCTATTGCAGTAATCTAAATGAGAGGCAGGGCCTGTACAACTAATGGCAGGTCCTCTGGTGAAGTAAATAGTTGTATACAGATAGGTTCATAGGTTCATAGGTTCATACTAGGCTATCTGCCCGAGGGCATTTACAAGCCTAGCCCATAGTTTTGTGGCTTACGCCACCCCTTTAGTATGGGGAACTATACCCATTATTTTGCTGTGCCTCTGTTGAGCAGTGACACTGAGGTAATCCCTGGGGTATATCTGCGATCTCCCATCCATTGGTCAAGATTTCTCTTGAACAAGGCCAGCGAGGTGCTCTGCCTCACATATACCGGGATTTTATTCCACAGCATAGGAAGTCTTTGGGTGATGAATCTATCCCTCCAGCACGTCCTATTAATAGCCATGTCGAGGTTTAAGTCTCCCGCCCTTGTGGCTCTGACGGATCTAGATTTTTTGAGGTGAAGCATATTCATCAAATCTGGGTTTGACATGGCCTTGTATGTTAGGCAAAGGTCACCTCTGAGCAAGCGGTAAGCGACTGAATAGAGCTGGAGATAATAAGCTTCAGGTGGTTACAACAAGACCATGAAGAGTTGGTACCTGATCTTGAAAGGTCAGCAAGACTTTCGGGATATCTCTGACATTTCATGCCATGGACATAAACTTTAGTCCATGAACTCCATAAACAAAATGCAGAACAAAAAATGAGTTGTTTACAATCTTAAGGTGGCATGGAAGACCATGATGAAAGTCCTGGCTGAGTTGTTTAAATCAGTTTGTGCTTAGCCAGGATAGAGTAAATAGTATTCAATGGTGTCAGAGTGTGCCACAGTCCTGCTATGGAAAGGAGAGGAAAAGTTGAGTATCACAATGATCATGAGTCCAGAGCCTGCGTGTTCAAGTTAATGTGATAGGCATTAGTAAAAGGTACTGTAACCGCCATGATAATACACTAGTGCAACCACCCTGATGTAATGCTAATGTGGCTTTTTCCTATGTGATTTTTTTTGCACCTGGGTCTGACAACCACTATGCCTCTCAATGTCGACCTTTGTTAGTTCATTACTACCACAGAACAGGAGGCAGAGCCATTTGGAGTGGCTACCATTCAGGCAGCCATGAAAATGGTTTGTGCCCTCTCTGACATTCCAGTAACGAGTGTACATTTTTGACAGGCACAAACCTCATCCCTTCATGGAGGGGAGTGAGTGGTCCATGTCACTGTACTGACTACTTTGCTGTCTCTGCTGGACTGCATGCTGCCATACATTCATGATGATAGCTACAGCCAAAGTGGCACAATGGCCAAAGAACCACTCCTTGTCATCCCTTATAATATTGAATGTCCATTGAGCATTTGTAATATTAGAGTCCCAGTCATTCTCCTCACACCAACTCTAACAGATATCAAGCTGCTAACCAGAGTTGGGTCAGCTGAGATGTAGTCAGGATTTTATCCCTCTGTACCAGCAGAGTTGGCTAGGCTGCTGGAGCATGTTTCTATTTGGTGTTAGATATTCTATGTAATGTATTTTTTGTGTGTAATAACACATTTGTCTCTGTTTGTCATCATTTTCAGTAGGTGTACTTGTGCAAATGCTGTAGCTTCACTAATACATTAGGTAATGGTTCCTTATGCTGGTGTTGCAGTAACGATGACAGATTAGACTACATCAGTTTTGAAAGGGGAAAGAAGTTAAAATAAAACTACTAAAAGAGTGTAAACTGATCTGTTTAGATGCAGTTTACAGCAGAACTGAAATGCACTTAGGACTGTAAGCAAAGACAACTGACTGTATACACACACACACACACACACACACATATATATATATATATATATATATATATATATATATGTGTGTGTGTGTGTGTGTGTGTGTGTGTATACATATATATATATATATATATATATATATATATATATATACTAAAACCATCTATGCCCCATGGCTTACCAAAAGCACTAGGCAACTTATAAAACATAGAGACAAAGCATGTGACTCCTGGCGCAAAAACAAAACTACTCCTAACAGCCAAACATTCTTACAACTGAGAAACACTGTAAAAAAACAAATCAGACTAGACAAACAAAAATACTGTAGTGAAATTCAAAGTAAGCGTAATCCCAACCCACAAAAGTTCTGGGCTGCTATAAACAGTATTCTCCAACCAGGTAGATTACCAATTTCTCATCCAAACATAGACACCACCTCTATAAACACAGCCACCGAATTCAATGAGTTCTTTGCCAACTTTATATTAAAGTTGTCAACAGACCCATCCTCCTCAACCCCCACTGTACTATATAACCCATCAGATAATGCCAACTCCTTCACCCTTCAACCTGTACCAACTTACACCATCTATAAACATCTAACCAAACTTAAACCCATCACCTTAGCAGTAGACAAACTACCTGCCAAATTCCTACAAATAGCTGCCAAAGCCATTTCATACCCAGTTTCTATAATCATTAACAGATGAATCTCAGAGCAAAAGGTGACACTTCTTTGGAAAATATCCTGCATTATACCAATTCACAAAGGAGGCAACTCCACTGACCTAACAAACTACCGTCCTATAGCTATACATTCCCCGCTGGCTAAAATAATGGAAAAATGTATCCATGCCCAGGTTCTAACACATCTCCTCTCCAACAATCTTCTTGCCAAAACTCAACATGGATTCCACCCCAACCATAGTACTACCACTGCACAAATCCATTTTAGTAACCTAGTAAATATGCAATGCAACAATGGCCAACTAGTGTCTGCAGTTTTCCTTGACTTATCAAAGGCATTTGATACAGTCTCCCATACAAAGCTAATAGCATCACTCTCAGAATTAAAACTAGCTACCCCCACTCTATTATGGTTTCAGGACTATCTCTCCAAATTCCAACAAGCTGTTCAGTGGAAAAACTCCCTATCCCCCCTACCTCCGGTAAAACTAGGAGTACCCCAAGGATCAAACCTAGGAGCCCTACTTTTCACTATATTTATAAATAATCTTCACAAAGCCACCCCTCTAGCAAACCTGGTTCAATATGCTGATGACTCCACCTTAATCTGCTCTTCCCCCACCCTCCAACAACTTCAAATCAAGAGCCAAGAAGCCTTTACATCCATCGAAACCTGGCTAACAAACTCCCAGCTAATACTAAATCCTAAAAAGACCCACCTTATGCTCTTTCATCTTTCCAAAGCAGCAGCACCTACTCCCCCATTCTCTGTTTCTGCATCAGATAATAACCCTATCTCCCCCGTCACACAAACCAAATCACTAAGGTTCATTATTGACAATAATATGAAATTTGACAAACACATGGCTCATACAGTAACCAATATCAACAAAAATCTAGGTACTCTTTACAGATGTAAAAACTTCCTAACCAGCAACAGTAAAGTTATCCTAGCTCATACCCATCTTCTCGCTACCTTACTATATGCTTCTTCTGTCCTAAGTAATCTAAACAAGAGTGATTTAAACAAGCTATCAGTATGCTACAACAAAATAGCAAAATTCGCCACAAACCCTTCCTACCGCACCCACCACTGTCAGGCCCTAAAACAGCTTTCCTGGTTGGAACTCCCTAACACCTTAGCTCTAAACCAACTTCTTCTAGCTCATCAAATACTGTACCAACCTGACAAAACTCCAGCCTTACAAGACCTGATCACCTTCTACTCCAATAACAGAGAACTTAGATCTACTATTAAGGCACTAATTATAATCTCCAAAAGCCATTACAGCTCTGGTGACTCCCTATATTCTAGCAACATTGCCAAGACTTGGAACTCCCTACCACTACAAATCAGGGTACAACCTAACAAAACCATCTTCAAAATACAGCTTATTTCCCACCTAAACAACTCCTGGACATGCAACTGCCTAGCACCTGGCTGACATATTCTAACTCCTTTCCCCTACTCACTATCCAACCTCCTCTTTAAAACTCCCACAGATGCACTATATATTATCACACGTTACTTGTAACTGCCTAGTACCTGGCTGACATATTCTGACTCCTTTCCCGTACCCACTATCCAACCTCTTTAAAACTCTCACAGATGCACTATATATTATCACACATTACTTGTAACTGCCTAGCACCTGGATGACATATTCTAACTCCTTTCCCCTACCCACTATCCAACCGCCTCTTTAAAACTCCCACAATGCACTATATATTATCACACGTTACTTGTAACTGCTTAGCACCTGGCTGACATATTCTAACTCCTTTCCCCTACCCACAAGTGACAAGTGGAGTACCTCAGGGTTCAGTCCTGGGGCCGCTCTTGTTTGGCATCTACTTCTCTGAAGTACAGGTCAACACTAAGGGACTCTGGCTAACAAAGTTTGCAGATGACTGCAAACTGGGAGCCATTATTGAATCCCCAAATGATGTGGATACTCTACAAAAGGGCCTTACAGAAACAGATGCTTGGTGCCAGAGCCATGGGCTCAAGCTCAATGCCAAGAAATGTATTGTTATCCCCTTTTGGAAAAAACATGTATCCATAAATTACCATATAGGTGGCAGTACACTAAACACAGAAAGTGTGATAAGAGACTTAGGGACACAGGTGGACAGTGGTCTCACTTTCGATAAACACATCGCCACAACAGTCAGGAAATCCTTCTATGTGGCACACCTCATCACGAAGGGCTTTTCATCCAGAAAAAAGGAGGTCATTGTCCCACTGTACTCATCCCTCATTAGACCCATTGTAGAATACAACGCCCCATTTGGTATGTACCTCTCAAGACATCTGCAACAACTGGAAAGGCATCAGAAATACCTCACTAAAAGAATCACAGGCCTAAAGCAGATGCCCTACGCTGATCACCTTAAAAAACTCCAGCTATACTCTGTCGCATATCGTCTACTCAGAGGCGATCTCTGCTTAACATACAAGGCCATGTCAAACCCAGAGCTGTTGGACATGCTACACTTAAAAAAATCCCAATCCCTCAGAGCTACACGCCCCAGGGATCTAAACCTTGTCATCACAATAAACAAAACATGCTGGAGGGATAGGTTCCTGACCCAGAGACTCCCCAGACTCTGGAATAGATTGCCCATACATGTCAAGCAGAGTGCCTCTTTGGAACTCTTAAAGAGGAACCATGACGATTGGATGGGAGAAAGGAAATTCACCCCAGGGATCACGTCAATCGCCCTGCTAGACATGGGTCCAGGAAAGTAAATAATGTGGGAAGAAATAGCCAGGGAATTGTTATGGCTAGGCTTGTATAGGCCCTAGGCTGATAGCCTAGTACCAACCTATGAACCTATGAACTATATAACCTCTTTAAAACTTCCACAGATGCACTATATATTATCACACATTACTTGTAACTGCCTAGCACCTGGCTGACATATTCTAACTCCTTTCCCCTACCCACTATCCAATCTCCTCTTTAAAACTCCCACAATGCACTATATATTATCACACGTTACTTGTAACTGCCTAGCACCTGGCTAACATATTCTAACTCCTTTCCCCTACCCACTATCCAACCTCCTCTTTAAAACTCCCACAGATGCATTATATATTATCACACGTAACTTACCAACTCACTGCCACCTACTCCCCACTGTCCCATCTATACCCACTAACTCTACCCTAGACTAAGCTGAAAAGCTTTCCCTTAAAATGTCACTGCGCCTCATATGAACTTGTCTGTATTCTCCTCCTTTTTTAGTTTTTCCTTTCCTGTCATATCCTCAGCACATCTTCAAGATTATCTCTACTAAACATATTGTATGAGCAACAATTATGTTACTAACTGCTATACTTTTAATTGTATGTCTAAATCTCTATGCTTATGTAAATATCTTATGCAATCATATGTTATTGTCTGCTATATTTTTATAACTGAATGTGTAAATATCTGATATGTAGTATATTAGCAATTGTTCTGGCGAGTTTCTCCCCGGGCCTCCGTTGAAAACGGACACCTCTGTCCAGTCGGACCTCCCCAGCAAACAAATGTAAAATAAATATATATATATATATATATATATATATATATATACACACACACACACACACACACACATTTCACCATATTATACCATGGAAGAGGCTGTTGAGTACAAAGTAAGGTAATGCTGCTGGGAACAGCTGAGTAGGTGGGACTAAGCCAGGTTGGGGGGGGGGGGTAGAGCTACATCATAACAAGGTCAACAATGACCACAGTTACATTAAGTAAGTAGTCCCACATTTGCTCTGTGGTGGTCTTGCTTCCAGCCATAATAGATGAAGGTGTAATCAGACCCCTTGTTCCAATTACTGCAGCTGCACTCTGGACAATGTACATGTTTGTCTGACTAAATGCAACAAGTACTGCGTACAGCAATTTACCATTATTTTACAGTGTTACTCTCTACATCTGAAAGTCATGCTTCTGTGCAAAAGAACAGTGCCTAAGACAAAACCAGCTCTGTAATTTTTAGAAAGGTATTTTTTTCCTGTGTGTTCATTCCTCAATGTAGCAAAAATAGTTGCCATGCACATGGACCATTTATTGTCTTAAGTAATACATCCTGAACAGCTGCCCTGAGTGGCAGCTTCTGTTCTTGTATTTCAGGTTGATGTGTTGTCTGTACCTAACCTAAAATGTCTGGGGCATTGTGCTGAATTAAACCAGTACCTTGACTGTGTTATCAAAGCAAAAAGAACTGTATCATACAGTAAACCTACATTCCATGCAGGAAACCTTGACATGCATAGGATTAGATGTTCACAAGTGGACCAAGTACATGATTATGACAACCCCTGTGTTCTATAGGAGGTAAGGAAAGCAGCAGGTTCACAGCAGAATTTGAATTGCTGTAGTTGAGTTTTATTTTATAGAAGTACATCAAACAAATGATGCCACAAAGAAGTCTCGTTGTCACTCTTTGGCTCTTTTCTTGATCACCCCTGCTCCCACATAGTTGAAGTATAACATCCTTTCAGAACAGTGCTTATTACCAACAGCTGTGTTTTTTAAGCTTGTGTATTCCAGATTCTCATCTCCTTTTGAAAGTAATTAAAGAGCCCTTAAGAATGTTAATTAAAAACCAACATCAGCACTCAAGTCTGTGCGAGATCAGAAGATGTGAATAGAGAAGGTTCTGATGACTCTCATGCTAGCAAGACAATAGTCAGTCTTACCCCTGCTATTCCAAGCAGGCCATCTGAATGCCATAAAATAGCATATTATTATTGGGTCGACAATTGTAACAAGCATATTATATGTTCAAGACATGGATACCAAGAACTTTACCTAGAGAGCCCAGGTCAAGAGGCGAATCATAGCATTTGTGTCAAGAATACATCATTTTTTAATATGATCCGATCATATTTCTTTGTAGTACATAGAGATTTATCTTCTCCATGTACTATTAGTGAAAAAAATCTGGTAAAGCAGTGGGGATGTGGTTGACATCTTACATATTCCCTGTGTAAGGGAGGCAGTTGTAACCAAAGTACTGGGTGCACTTTAGCAGATAGCAGACAATTGGAAGTTGAAATGAAGCTGTTTCATGTCATGCTGGTGCTGGTTTCTGGTCAGCGCTGTCTGCTTTTAGTGCAAACTCAATGTTAACAATGACTAGGAGGTCCTTATCAATAGTCCTTGAGTGTTGTTAAGGTTGAGTCTCATGCTATAGTAGCGCTTAACAAGAATATTATTTAAGCATTTTTTAGCATAATCATGGTGCTCCATGCACTACATGATTGTAACCTTTGCAGTGACAGGGAGAGCTGGTAAAAGTACATGAAGGTAATGAAAGTTAAAGCAGAGGGATCTTCATATTTGCTGGGCCTTTTAAAAGACAACCCAACACCTGTCATTCAGTGCATACCTTTTCCCCTCTAAACCCTGCCATACATGCACAAGTGTCAGTCTTAACAAGTAGTACAAGTTTAAAGGCTTACATTCAACATATTTAGAAAAACAGTTAATTTGTTAAACAAATATTTACTAGGGAATGCATTCCAGCAGCACAAAAACACAAACAACATTGGTGTTTGCTATACGGACATAGGATTTCTTTACTTATTAATAGGTAATGTATATTAAATATTTATGCTTGCTTTTTCTTCTCTCAAGTTTGTGACTTGTGGATTAAATGTTGCATGAGTAGTTTTGATAGTAATCCCTGCATGTTCTGCCATTTATCATAGTACAAGGGTCATAATATTATTCGGTTAAATAATTACCGATTGATCAATGGCACTAGAATGCCTTGTTTTACTATGGTAGTGATTTTTTTGAGGCATTCATGTTATTTGTGCATAATTCAGATTATGATTTATTTAGATGTCATATGTTTTAGTATGCAAGATGGATTTTATTGTCTGTTTTATTATTTTTGTTTGCTCCTAAGCCTGTTGCTAAATAATATTGTTTTTAAGATATAACTGTTTTGATTTTTCCCATGAATAATTAAAAAAAAACTTCCTTAAAGTGGAAAACAGTTTTAGCAAGTGAAATTAGTTTAGTCTCCTCATCCATAGTGTCAATTTTGGCCACACCTTTGCCATTCTTTTAGCCAATATGATATAAACACTTTATAATCATTGTTCAAAATTGAAATGGATCTATATGAAGCTGGATCTGAGATATCTTTACTCTCTTTGCAAAGTACAGCCACCACAGATTTCTTCCAAGATGTTGGTTCTTCCCCTCCTTTTAAAATGCTACTAAACAAATGTCTTCCCGATCTTTATCACCTTCTTCCCTCCTAACTTCCCCATGAATACTGCCTTTTCCCAGTGACTTATCTGCAGATTAATTATAATTCACCATTTTTATATCCTACTATCTTAACGATTAGTTACTGAGTACCATCTTCCTCTAACCATCACAGTTGAATCTTCCATAAATATCTTCATTTGTGTTCCTTCTTGGTTTCCATGTTTCTCTGCTTTTTACAAATGTTCATAAAATTTCTGAAACATCTCTAATACCGCTGTAGAATCTCTGTTTATTTTTCTTGTCATAAGCTCCCTAAATCTGGTGAAAACCGTTACCCAGGTCATTGTGCTAAACGTTTTTGTGCTCTAAAGTTGTTATTAAAAAGTAGTTGCCTAACAACAATCTTCCTAAATTTAAGCATATTATCCAAATGCTCCGTTATTTTCTCTTTAGCAGTCTGTAGGTACTGCTATTCTTCTTCTGTGGGATCCCCCTTATTCTGTAATACTTTAAACTTTGTCATCCCCTGTAAATAACTCCAATTATTTCTTAAAAACTTCTCTTTTATTTCGACCATATTATTAAACTCCATTTTCATTTTATCCCACTCACCAGCTGTAACTTCTGAAGAAATGTCTATCTTCCATAATAACTATGTACTACATGAACCTATCTGCTAAATGTTAACATTTCTTATCTTTTTGCTGTGTGTTGGAACTTAATATCCACAATCCAGTTACTGTGGATCTCTTCCTGCTTGATTTTTGATTTGGATTTCTGATTCGTGATTTCATTTTATGTATTTTTATCTGGAGCTTTTCTCCCCGGGCCCCCACTGAAAATTGACATGTGTCCAGTTGGACTTCCCCAGTAAACAAATGTGAAATAAAATAAAATAAATAATAAATAAAACTCTTGGATAATTTCAATTCCCCATTCTTTAAATTCCTTTCCTTTTAACTGGTAGGTGGGAAAGCACAAGCGTGTCATTTTTACTTAACTACCCGCATTTTTTTCTTAGTTAAATGTAAGACAACCTTGTGTAGATTTTATAGTAAAAGTCTTATGACTTATATGTGTGTGATAAACTGAAAGTTAAAATGTGAAATGTTTTATAATGTGTCGATTGCTGCACGTGTGCTATGATTTATACACTGTTCTGTAATGCTAATCACTGCATGCATGTCATAACTTGTAATATTGTACTGTAAATATATAATTTTAGTACTTGCTCTGTGAGAGCTCAGGTAATTGACGCAAACAGTTGAAAGGTCATTCTACCTGTCTAGTTAATAAACAGCAAATAAATAAATAAATGGATACATACATTATTGTGCTATAAAATTTGCATAAATTTTCTCCCAAACACCACTAGCACTCTGAACATCCTCAGCTGAAAGAGCCATTATAACAAACACTTTAAAATACAATTGATTAAAACTATCTTTAAACTAAAAATTGCAATTATAATGTGTTAGTAAAAATGTAGTGCAACAGGCCACTATATAACTATGCACAAGAGAGTAGATGAAGGCCATGAGTTGCTAACTAGCTTCTGTCTTCTTCTATAGTCCTGGGTTTGATTTCCTCGATTTGCATTTGCCTGTTGTGTAACTCTGACAAGTCAGTGGTATAGGCAGTGCTCCCTGGACACAGTGCAATGAGGTACTTAACCTAGTGTATTTACCTGGTTAAATATAAATAAAAAATATTTGTGTGTTAACAAAAAGGACCATATAATACTTTAGTGGATATATTCCCCTTCTTTGTTCTTAACATTGAAATCTCAGAGGTATGTCACATTGTTTGTTATAAACAAAATTTTTCATTATCTTGGTTGTCTCTTCTGTTTAAATAACAGAATGTAATTTCAACCAGACTCAAAAGGTCATACATTAGAACGTTAAAAGAAAAAAATGAAGTCCAACTTCCAGTTTTTTAATTCATTATATTTCTGTTTTTAATGTCACATTTTCATATAGACTTAGTGTTACTATTATTTATTTATAAATGCGTACCTGCATACTTGAGTGCAATGCTATCCTTGAGCTTGTAGCCATAGCTGCGTAGCATGCCTGCAGTACACAGCATACCAATGTAAAGAGGTTAGGTACCACACAGCATGTCTTACCAAAGCTATGTGTTGCTCCTTGGTAAAGGCATACTGCACTGTAACATTACACTGTTCTGCTGTGCTTCATTGTCATGTCCAACCATGATCCACAAAGAAATCACAGGCAGGAGGCATGAGAGCAGACCAGGGTCATTACCATATTAAGGTAATGAGGGGGTGTGGTGCCATGCAAGCTGTCATTGTGAAAGCTGCTTAACAGTATCACTGTTTGGGAGGGTGGACAAGGTGATTTGTGGTAGCAGATTTGCCTGTTTTAAACAGAACATAATTGCTGGTATGAGTTTTTCTGATATACAACAGAGTTTATTTTTCACTGTGCTCAGTACAGTATGCTTAGCAGCATATTAGCGTGGGATGAGGATTGCTGGCTGTGCCTGGGAGCACAGCACCTTTGATAGAGGTACAGTTGGTATAGACTACCGTGCTGAGACCAACTGGTATACCAGTCGTGCAGCTCTTTGAATTGTGTGAGCGGGGGTGGGGGGTGCTTTGTAGTTATACTCCATGTATGGAGTACTGTGCGTAAACAGTAGGGCAATACAGCTTGGGTGGTCATTCTCTATTGTCTATTGATTTTTCTGAATTGGTATGGGCTTTTCACACAGATTTACTACATACCAGCCTTGCTGCACTGAGTGCAAACACTTATGAATATTGCCCTCAGTTTGTACATTTCCTGTAGTTTCCCTAGAACAGAATATTTCAGGCTGGAGAAACAGTGTTGTAGTTGTCCAATTTAAAATATTTTCTTAAAAAATAGTCTTCCACTGTAATATGAGGCCACAAAAATGCAGGTATTAAAGAAAAAAAATAGGTTTCAAAAGATTTAAATGAGTCACAAAATAGCTTATATGGTGAATTGTGTATTACTAAAGACAAGATTAGTTTAGAACAACAGTTAGGTGGAGCTAAGAAAGCTAAAAAGAAAAGGAAAAATGAGATCCTTTTCATAGGGTATTCCATTATGAAAGGATTCATTCTTACATTTGTAGAGGACACAAAACCAACAGGACAGTTGCAGGTTTACCTGGGGCCAAAATAACGAATGCGACTGAGGTAGTACTATGACCTGAAAAGGATGATGGGGGAAGTGCAGCTATGTAGTGGTACATATTGGCATAAATTACATTATTTTAAATGACCCATATGATTAAACACTTCTGTCAACAGTGGGTATAAGGGTTGATTTCTGAGAATTTTTTCTTAGAGGTTTTTCAAACATAAGCATGACAATAAAATAAAGCTGGTTAATGCATATATATATCTATATACGGTGTACAGTATCCCATCAACAACAGCTCATATGCAGTCACTCACAAATGGTTTAAAAAAAACCTTCCCAAATCCACGTACAAATTCACCACAACAGAGCTTATACTACTCAGGGCTAAGCTGGAACAAATCAGGGCCCACCTCCAACTCCTTCCCCATTAAACAAACCAACATAGAACAACTTTCCAGTTTCCTTATCAGTGCTGAAAACATAAGGAATACATTACACAAATCAGTGCCTTCATAGCACAAAACCACCCCAACATTTTTGCTGCAACATAATACTGACTAAAATCAGGCTAGCCTTTCATCCATAATTTTTCTCTAGGTATAACTACTACTTGGCTTAGACCAGGAACCAAAAAAGGAGTTGAGGGTCTTTATTGTTGCACAAATCCAACCTGCACATAGACTTAGACTCACTATCTAGTTCTATGTCCACTTCCTGTCCAAACTGGATTCTACTTAAAGTCAACACCTAAAAAATAGCCCTAGCTGTAGCCTGTCTTTCACGTTCATCCTTCACGTTCATCCTCAACAGAACAATTCCAGTCACTCATCACTCAGATGCTCTCCTTTGTTCCTAATCAGAGAAACCTTCTCAGCCTTGGTGGCTTCAGTTTTAACTTAACCAGGATCTATTCAAAGTATCTATTCAAAGTCATATCTCAGAGATGCTAGCAAACTTCAGTCTTCTAGAACTAGTACCCAACCTACCCATCATAACAAAAAGTCTTCAAAACACTCACAACTTGACTTAGTGATTGTAAACAGTTTCTTCTACAATATACCCAATAGTGTGCATTACTATAATTGCATTTTTATTTAATTACTAAATTGTAAACTGCTTTTTCATACTGAGACTTGTATTTTCTCTTTGTGGGTGTTCTTTCTATGCTTTTAAAGTGAGGTTTCTGTGTTCTGCTAAGGTGGCATAATCTTGATAGAGGCCTGTTGTCTAGGCTGGTAGTTTTGTTTGAGTTTCCTGTGTTTCTGGCAGCCATTTTCTGCTAATAGTCTGTCTTCATTATTATTGAGAGTAACAAGACCTTCTGTAGTACGAGTGATTGGGTAATAGCAGGGGCTGAGTAGTAATTTGATCTTCTAACTCTTCCATCCTTATTGGTATATAAACCCTGTGTCTTGAAAAGGTTGTGCTTGTATTGCTCAGGCTATGGATTGTATTTCATTACTGAAACTAAGTGGAAATTCCTTAAGATTCCAAGAGCAGGATAAGTTATTTCTTACACTTATTTCACCGAACTGCACTTCTGAAACGCTTATAATTGTGCTATACTGTTGATCTGCTACATTTTGCACTGTTATAAAGCTTTTTTTATTGTTTCACTGCATTTATGTACTGTTTTAACTGTATTTTTCATTGCTAGATGCTGTTTCATTACTCTAATTGCATGATTACTGAATTACTTAACTGTAAACTGCTTTTACATACTGAGAGTTGTATTTTCTGTTTGTGAGTGCTCTATCCGACCTTTTCTGTGCATTTTTGATTTTTTGAGGTTTCTGTGTTCTACAGCTAGGAACTGTAATAGTGTGCATTACTATAATTGTCGGTTTACAGTTAAAAGCATTCTCTAGAGTCTGCTTGCTCCTTGATCTGTTTAAAACTTTAATTTAGAGGCTACAGCTAGGAGCTGTAATAGTGTGCATTACTATAATTGCATTTTTATTTAATTACTAAATTGTAAACTGCTTTTTCATACTGAGACTTGCATTTTCTCTTTGTGGGTGTTCTTTCTATGCTTTTAATGTGAGGTTTCTGTGTTCTGCTCAGGTGGCATAATCTTGATAGGGCCTTTTGTCTAGGCTGGTAGTTTTGTTTGAGTTTCCTGTGTTTCTGGCAGCCATTTTCTGCTGACAGTCTGTCTTTATTATTATTGAGAGTAACAAGGCCTCCTGACCTTCTGTAGTATGAGCTATTGGGTTATAGCAGGGGCTGAGTAGTAATTTGATCTTCTAACTCTTCCATCCTTACTGGTATATAAACCCTGTGTTTTGAAAAGGTTGTGCTTGTATTGCTCAGGCTGTGGATTGTATTTCATTACTGAAACTAAGTGGAAATTTCTTAAGATTCCAAGAGCAGGTTAAGTTATTTCTTACACTTATTTCACTGAACTGCACTTCTGAAATGCTTATAATTGTGCTATACTGTTGATCTACTACATTTTGCACTGTTATAACGTTTTTTTATTGTTTCACTGCATTTATGCGCTGTTTTATACTGTTTTAATTGTATTTTTCATTGCTAGATACTGTTTCATTACTCTAATTTCATGTTTACTGAATTACTTAACTGTAAACTGCTTTTTCATACCGAGAGCTGTATTTTCTGTTTGTGAGTACCCTATCCGAGCTTTTCTGTGCATTTTTGATTTTTTTAGGTTTCTGTGTTCTACAGCTAGGAACTGTAATCATGTGCATTACTATAATTGTCGGTTTACAGTTAAAAGCATTCTCTAGAGTCTGCTTGCTCCTTGATCTGTTTAAAACTTTCATTTAGTGGCTACAGCTAGGAACTGTAATTTTTCCCACCTACCCTCCCTAGTGTTGTGGTGTTTTTATACTTGGCGGCTTTCCAGTTGCCAGCCAATACTGTATATTTGATCTGTGACACTCTTCCCAGTCTAGTGTCATTAGTTCATTCAATCTAACAGAAAACATTTGTGAAGGCCAACCCATTCAATTTCTTAATGTTGAATTAACTTCTGTTCCAGCTTTCTCCATTTCCACTTTTCCTGAAAAAAAATTCTAAGCTTGCTTCCCCCTTTCCTGTGGCAGATCTTGTCCAGATACAGATTTGCTGTGTCCAGGACTGTTTGTGAGCTCCTGAGCCCCCCCCCCCCATCACTTAACTAGGGTTAAACTATTCCTGGCACCATAAAGTCTGCTCTTCAAATTTTCCCTTGCAACTAGCCATTTTTTTAGTTTTAGCACTCAAATCTGTTTCTTTGAGCTCAGCACTTGTTCAGAACTCATTGTAAGCACTAAATAAGTTACAAATTACTACAGCACTCAACTTTCCTCACTTGTCTAGAGGAAAACAGTTTTTAGTACTTAATAAATAAGCACCTGTTCAGGCATGTCTAATGGTCAGCTCCTGGTGTTTTCTCCTGTCTACCTGATGAATCTGGGCATCTTGGGGCAATGCAGCAATTGCCTCATGTACACAGACAACCCTCTTCTCCTACCATCCAACACTACGACCTGTGAGAGATGCACTTATATAGCCAAACTGGAGGCAAAGCTCTCATCAGTGAAGACTGGACTAGACAGTCAAGAGGAGAAGGTAAACACGTCCACCACACCACACTCATCACATAGTCTTTCAAAACCTACACCAGCAAAACACACACACAGAAGCACAAAACACACACTTACATTCACGGAGGCTCTCAGTAAAAATCGGCCCAAACAACTGAGACCTCCAAAGCAGAAATGCAAGCAACCTCCACCCCCTCCCCAACACAAACCAAATGACACATAGCCCACATACTCAGTGTGCTACTCAACTACAGCCCATAAGGCATAACGTACCCAACACTCTAGTCATAGGTGACTCTATAGTCAGGCACACTGATGTTCCACTCACCAGGCTAAACAAGGAAAAAGTTACTGTCAGCTGCCTGTCGGGTGCAAGGATCTGCCACATAACGCACGCACTCAGGTCACTCCACAACAAGTACAGATATGACTCTGTCATTGTCCATGTTGGTGTGAATGACCTGATACATACCTCCCTGGACTACATAAAAAGAGACATGGAAGAGCTCTCCGATCTTGTAGCCCAGGCAGGTATGACCCTAGCCCTGAGTAGCATCCTGCCATCACTCAGAATGATACAAGGACAAAATGATTGACTTTAACAATTGGCTAAGCTTCTAGTGTCATCCTAAGGGAATCCAGTATCTGTCTGCCTGGGGTGACATGATCGACAGACTACGCTGCTTTGCCAGAGATGGCCTGCACCTGTCGCCCTTGGGATTCCGGATACTGGCAAAGGCTCTTGCCACCCCTATAGTGCCTTTTTAGGCAAGGTTCAAGTGACAAATTCACCACCGTAACAGGTGAAGGTAATGCTACTCAATGCTAGAAGTCTAAACCTCAAAATGCACTCACTCGAGGCACTCCTTAAAATGGAGAACATTGACATCTGTGCAGTGACAGAGACCTGGTTCAAAGCTCCAGAGAGCACCCCTGCATTACCAGGCTATAATTCATACCACACCTTTCGGCCACCAAACCCGGACCGAAACACTAAAGGTGGAGGCATGTCCATATTCATTAAGGATATCCACATCTCTAAACTAGTTGCTCAGCATAATGCAGCCAAGATTATCCAAGTTTAACTAATGCTGGGCAAAACCACAATCCAGATTGTAGCTTGCTACAGACCCCACACCATGCCCCAGGATTCCCACTCCTCTTTTCTTGATACACTGGAAAATATTAAGGTACAACCCAACACTCTAATAATGGGTGATTTCAACTAGCTTACCATTAACTGGGAAAACTACTCATGTACCAAACTTTTGCTCAACGTTTTCTGGAAATCATCAATTCCAACGCCTTGGATCAACTTATCCACACCCCCACCAGGGACAGCAATATCCTAGACCTGGTCATCACCAACATGGGTGACCAGTGTTCCACACCAGAAGTCAGCTCCTTGTTGGTCAGATCCGATCACAAGCTAATCATCGTAGACATCCACATCCCACTCCCACCCCCCACTAGGAAAACAACCGTAAAAAAGTTCTCCAAACCCAACTTCACGCCTCTTAAGACAGAAGTGGCAAACTTCACGACACCCATGCAGATGGACAATAGAGGTACGACTGCTGAATCCTACACAAATGCACTTTATAAGCACTTACACGAGTGCATGGATCATGCTATCCCTAACAGAACCAAGATGCTATCCTCCAAAAAAAGGAAGCCAATCTGGTGGTCTTCTGCCATAAACAAACTCTACAACAAAAGAAAGAAACTGTTGCAAAAAAGAGTAAAATCCCACGATTGGAGAAACTCCATGGTCAGCCTCAGTAAGAAGCTGAGATCCCTCATAAAATCATCCAAAGCTAGTTATTAAAACAAAATCACCACTGATTCTACAGACAACCACAAATCATTCTATAGCTATGTCAATAATCTCAATGGCAACACTCAGATCTGCTCTGAGTTATACAATGACACTAAATATACAGAACCAACTGATATTGCCAACATCCTGGCAGATAGGTTCAGTGCTAACTTTACACCCACCCCCTCTCACCCCCTGAAGGGCCCATCTTTATACCGGAAGAATGCAAAGTTCCTGTAATCACGGCTGCACAGGTAAAAACCTCACTCTCCAAAGCCAAGAACACAGCATCCATGGGACCTGACAACATCCCAGGCTGCCTTCTACATGAACTAGAGAATGAACTGGCACCCCACCTAAGTACCATGTTCAATCATAGCCTCACTTCAGGCTTTGTGCTCATTGAATGGTGCACTGTGGCGGTTATCCACTTCACAAAGAGAGGGGGCGGCACAGCAGACCCCGGGAACTACCGCCCCATTAGCCTGTAGAACGTATCATCATGGAACTCATAAGCAAAGACATTGGAGATCTCCAAACTCTGGATCCCACACAGTTCGGATTTGTAAAAGGCAGATTGTGCCTCCTAAGCCTGATAGACTTCTTTGAAGTAGTCACCAAAGCCATAGATGAGGGTAAGGTGGTTCACACAGCCTATCTAGATCTCACCAAGGTGTTCAACACCATCCCCCACTCTGGAATTATAGGTAAATCCACTAAACTAGGTATAAATCTCTATGTCATAAGATGGGTTGCCAACTGGCTTACTAACAGAACCCACACTATGAAAGTAGAAGACTCCAAATCTGACTTCAGACTAGTGATAAGTGGAGTACCACAGGGTTCAGTCCTGGGTTCTCTTCTGTTTGGTATCTACTTCTCTGAAGTATAGGCTAACACAGAAGGTCTTTGGCTAACTAAATTTGCAGATGACTGCAAACTAGGAGCCATAATCGAAACTCCTAATGATGTGGACATCCTACAAAAGGGCCTCACTGAGAGAGATGCCTGGTGTCAAAGCCATGGTCTCAAGCTCAGTGCCAAAAAGTGCATTGTCATCCCCTTTGGTAAAAACTCTATACCCATGAACTACCACATAGGCGGTAGTCTACTTAACACCGAAAGTGTGATAAGAGACCTTGGGACAAAGGTGGACAGTAGTCTCTCCTTTGATAATCACATCGCCACAGTGGTCAGGAAATCCTTCTACACTTCTACACCTCATAACAAAAGGTTTCTCATCCAGAAAAAAATAGGTCATTGTCAGACCTGTCAACTCATTCTTCCCCTCTACTCATCACTCATTAAACCCATTGTAGAGTACAATGTCCCTTTTGGTATGTACCTCACAAGACATCTACAACAACTGGAAAGGCTGCAAAAATACCTCACAAAGAGGATTACTGGCCTCAAACAGATGCCTTACACAGATCGACTAAAAAAACTCCAGCTTTACTCCATTGCATATCGCCTACTCAGAGGCAATCTCTGCCTAACATACAAAGCTATGTCAAACCCAGAGCTGTTGGACATGCTCCACTTAAAGAAATCCCAATCCCTCTGAGCTAAATGCTCTAGAGACCTAAACCTTGTCACCACAATAAACAGCACATGCTGGAGGGATAGATTCCTGTCCCAGAGACTTCCTATACTCTGGAACAAGCTACCCATCAATATCAAACAGAGCTCCTCATTAGCACTCTTCAATAAAAATCTTAATGAGTGGATGGGAAATAGGAAATACACCCCGGGGATCACTTCTGTGTCTCTGCTCGACAGTGGCACAGGAAAATATCTTTCTTGGGTGGCGTAAGCCATGGAACCTTGCTGGCTAGGCTTACGTAGGCCCTTGGTCCGATAGCCTAGTACCTACCTATGAACCTATGGGTAATAGGAAATTCACCCCGGGGATCACTTCTGTGGTACTGCTTGACAAGGACACAGGAAAATAATTTTCTTGGGTGATGAAAGCCAGGGTACCTTTTTGGCTAGGCTTGTATAGGCCCTAGGGCCAATAGCCTAGTACCTACCTATGAACCCACCCTGCCTTGAGTGACCATTGTCCCATACTCTTTAGTATACAAAATGTAGCTCTAGTCCTTTAGACCTTTATTTCAATCAGATATCATGAGACTCATAACCCACCTGGCATCCATTAACTGGTTCACTCAGTGAACCCAAACTTTGCAGCTGAGACTCTTGCCTTTTTGCTTAATAACATTCAAAGCACATTTTCCAGTAGTTGCCAAACTTTATAAAACAAACAAAATAGCAATGACACATGAAGTAAAAGCTACTCTAAAACTTAGAGATTATGCTTGACATGCTTAGAAAGACAATCCAACAACCTTCATACATCACCACTACATTCAGCTACGAACCTAGCAAAATACGTCATCAGACTTCACAAATCCAACCTTTTCAAGTCTAAACAAAATGCCCTACTTAACAGACCAAAACACTACAGGAAAGAGGTTAATCACCTTACTGGTCAAAACAAACTCTCAGCATCTAATTTCTAAAAGAATTTGCAAATCATTCTGACTTGCCAGATACCACTCTTAGTCCTCCAAACACCGATCCATTTCCCTCCCCTTTTATCTCTCCCTCTTTACTTCAGTCTAATTACCTCTAACATTATCTAATCACTACCAAAGGAAACTCCACAGAAAACTTATGCCCGTGGTTCATATAATACTCTACAGACTTCGTATCCGTCCCTGTGTAACAAATATATATCCTATGTCTTACACAAAACATCATGTCATGTATCTAGAACTCAACCTTAGTCAAAGTGTGAGCAAAGCAAACCAACTACAACATCATGTTTCTGTTCCGTCTCCATCCTCCCTAGGTAAGATATTAAAAACAAATCTGTGCTCATCTCGCAAACAACATGGCTTTTGGACTTCACATACAATGACTGCAATCTGGATACAAAAAAAGAAATACCCATTAATATGGACAAAGGCCTGTTTGCTGGGACAATCTTTATAAATGTAAATAAAGCTTTTGATTTGGTAGACCACTCAATTCTCATAACATATATGCTTGGTCTAGGCATAAGTAAGGAAATAACCCTTTGGTTCCACAACAGCTTCTCAGATAGATGCGTTTCTTTCAAAGATGGCACCTGCACTTCTTCTGTTCCCCACTTAAAGGCATGCCTGATGGATCAATGCTGATGCCATTACTTTTCTCCATCTTTATCAACAAACTTTCCTATAACATATCTGACCTCCCAGTCTCACTGAACGCAGATGACACCGTACTCCTACTCAATTAACTCCCTTGACATCTTTGAACACCACCCTGCAATTTTTTCTTCAGCAAACTCTCAGTTTCAGTGTTTAACAAAATAAAATACATATGAACCCCTTTAAAACAAAATCCATGATAACTGGAACAAAACTTTGGCTTAACAAATTCTCCAACTCCTCGCATATCAAATCTACAGACAATACACACAATGAAAATGTCTTTTCCTTTAAACACCTAGGAATTTGGCTAGCCTCATGTTTCAAATCCACATAGACAATACTGGAATAAAAATAAAGTATATTTTTAATTACAGACTAGACAAATAATACTTTCTTTTCTGTGTTACAACATTAGCCATTGGAAGAGGCGATCTTCTATCAATACCTTGGATACGGCCTACCACTTGTTGCCACAGCCTCAAAAATGAATGCAAAAAAAATTTTCAAACTATTTTTCCATTAAAATCAGTAGATTTATTACTCTTGCTCTCCCAGACAAGAGCACTTCTTCTTAACCATAGCAAAACCAGATGTCTTCCTGTCATAGGCAAACCTCTTACTGGACTCTAACTTATGTATCACCTGCACTCAAATTTCTTAAGCCTGTTAACTGCCGCCCTCCTACAGCTTAAGAAGTAAAGACCACAAGGGCCTATGCTCAAAATACCATCTTCCAAACTTCAGTATATTTTGCATAGCTGATCTATTAAGGCCCAAATATTTGGGAATCTTGTCCTCCTCATCTCTAAGAAGTTATCTGTTATCCAGCATTCTGAACTGAGCTGAAGTCCTACATGTTCACCTAAGCAAAATGTAATTGTTTGTAAAGGGGACACATGAAATAGCTGCTCTTCCATCTCTGTCAACAAAATACAACCTCATATAACTCCTGTTTACCTGTTATTTTACTAAATCTCTTTAACCACCTTCTCCCCCCCCCCCCATTTTATTTATTTCTTCCTTTTCTCATCTTCCTCTTGTTTTGTACATAATTGCATATGTAAATGATGTTTTGCCGAGATTTTCTAAAATTACATTATGTCATGTGTTTTATTTGTACTAACTTTACCTGTTGTGCTATCCAAGTTAATCTGTATTACTGTTATGCTCTTTTATGGGCTTTGACTGACATTGGTCCATTGAGATCAGGGCTGTCAAGAAATTAAAAACAAATAACTAAAAGTAAATGCTATGGGTCGGTATGCTCTTCAGGTAGTAGAAGTCACATTAGTGTTTTGGATTTGACTGATGCTAAATTTATGATAGTGCCTAAAAATGTATATTTTAAAATTTTATATGAAAGTGCTAGAAATTGTAATATTTGAATGTGCACATGAAATCATTTGCATTCCTAAAAGTTAGGCAGTTTTAAGTATTTTTCCAAACTAAGTGTAACATATAGCAAACTGCACTGCTGTTAATTTTTCATTTAACTTGAATGGATAACTTTGTAGCTTAACATACAATGATTTTGTATTTGAAATGTAAAATCACTTCTCATGATGTAAGCAGACAACAAAACGTTCATGAGGTGAAATGTCAGATCATTGCATACCTCTCGACCTCTTAGCACAAGAAATCTGAGTAAAGTTTAAAATAACAGAGGGGACGAAGACCCAAAAATAGGGACAGATTTTAAATTGCTAGAATAACAGGATTTATGTTAGTGTGTAGTTTCTGAGGGATATGGTTGAAACTCAAGTGTTTTACATCATTTAGTGACTTCATTCCCCAGAGATTTGCCAGAAAAACACACATTTTGTAAAAAGCAAACCAAAAATGAGGCAAAAATGTGTACAGTTGAAGGGTATGTATCAGTGGCAAATTGAAAATCTGGACCAAACCTAATGAAAATGAGAAATGTTGTGAGGAAACATTCACAGAATTAAAAGTTTGTTAGCTTTGGCATTCATTAGTAATTTCAGACCAGATGCTAAGATATTCATTATGGTCCATTCTGTTAAATATATACTTGCCTGAAACATTAACTCGTTCACATATGATTGATTGATTAATTTGCAGAACTGAGGTCACATCCATGCAAAATCTTAAATCACTGCAAAGTAAAACTGCAGCAGAACAATGTTTATGTGTGTGTAAGGGGGCAGTCCAAAAAAAGGTATTATTAGGTTGTACCACCACCAGAGCAGCTAACCAAGGTTTGCAAAAAACACAACTTCAGTGTATAAAATTAAAGGGAAAGTCATTTCACTTAAGTAAATCAAAGGCAGGTTCACTGAAAATTAACAAATCAGTATGCAACAAATAGCCACATGTAATTCGGTACTCATCTGTTATCGGGGCAGCACTTCTAATGGTGTCTACATTAGAAGACCGAATGTTTAGGTGATCGAACACCTAAATATTGATCTTATAATATCAAAAGCAGCGAACGGCCGATTTAACACAGGAAAACATTTGCCTTGGCCATTTGACGTAGTTTGATATTTCCCTACTGTTGAGCGATCTCGGAGTTAATATATTTAGTTGGGGGGTGTGGGGGGGGCAAAGCCCCCCACTTAATTTAGATGTAAAGTAATGTTTTTTTTGTTGTGGCCGAGGGACATGTTTCTCTGGGATGTTCGACATTGTGCAGTTTGATATTAGAAAATCGTTGTTTAGGTGTTCGATCACCTAAACATTCGGTCTTCTAACATAGACCCCTTCTAATGAGCGCTTGGAATCTTAGCACTCGCTCGCAGTTGCTGTTGTGATTTACTCTTTATATTATGTTGCAAGCATTTTTTTTTTTATTTTACACTTTATACTGTGTTGCTACCATTCCCCAAACAAACCACACCTTGTTCTATGGAATATTTATTAAAACAGTTGTGATTAGAATGAAGGGCATACCTACTGAAGCAGTGTTACTAGATACCTCCAACCCATTTGGGATACACAACATTATGTGGGAGAAGTACAGGGGAAATAGTAAGTAAATTACCAGCCACTTTTTAGACCTCAGCACAACTCTAAACCATTTGGTGCTAGGAATCTGGACAAAGCAAAAATATGGACAGTTTAGCGGTATGGACCCCAGCATTTTATTAATGATAAACACACTTAACTGTTTACAAAAGCAGAAAAGGCAGTGTCACTGGCAGTGTCAGTGAATCCTTATAGACTTCGTTTATGTGGTCTCTCAATTTAGGCAGATTGTTTTTATCAGTTTGCTGCTACAATGTTCCACTATGTGGTAATTTCTTACAGATCGTAGAAACTGTTTCCACTCAATTCTTTTTCTAGTGGCCCATTTCAACTGCTCTTCCTTTCTGCATTGACTCAGAATTTCTCTTTATACAAAATGTGCCTTGTTTATAGGTTCATAGGTAGGTACTAGGCTATTGGCCCTAAGGCCTATATAAGTCTAGCCAAAAAGGTAGCCTGCTTTTGCCACCCAAGAAAATTATTTTCCTGTGCCCCTGTCAAGCAGAACCACAGAAGTGATCCCCGGGGTGAATTTGCTATTTCCCATCCAATCATCAAGATTGTTCTTGAAGAGTGCTAATGAGGAGCTTTGTTTGATATAGATAGGTAGCTTGTTCCAGAGTATGGGAAGTCTCTGGGACAGGAATCTATCCCTCCAGCATGTTCTGTTTATTGTTGTAATAAAGACATGAATCTGTTTGAGTTTACGGTATTCATGTAGTCATTTTCCTGAAATTATCTTATGTGCAATAACGTGGTGGAAATACCAGAATTTTAAATGAGTACTGCTTGGTGTTAATAAATCACTTTGTGAATAATAAGTGTAACTGTGAGTGTGATGCAGCTGCTGAAATTCAATGTTAATAAATGTTTACAGATAAATGTGTGGAAAATGAAGGAGAGAGACACTTCTGTTAGCCCATGAGCGCTCATTAGAAGTGCTGCCCTGTTAACGGAAAAGTACCATTAATTCTTTCAAGTAGAACTAAATTGGTGCTCTGTTTGTGATGCTGGTATCAGAACAGCATTTTAGAGTGCAATATTTAAATTAAACATAAACTAGTTTCAGGGTTCTGGTCTGAAGATTGTCGAGAAATGTGGATTCCTGAATATATGGATCAAACATTAAATCTCCAACCCAGTTGATGTTGTTTTAAAATATAATTAAATAGTCAGATTTCCTGATTGTTGCAGGTAACTTATTTCATAGTGCTAAAGTTCTTACTGACAGAAATGAGGACCATAAGTTTCATTTATAGTTGAGTATGTTAATCCTTACTTTTCTATTACTTGGTGCACTTTTGTTCTGATATATCTCAGCATCAGAAATAAACTCTGGAAAGCTGTCATTGTAAATTTTGTATACAAAATAAGTTTGCCCGTATTGTACCTGTACTTAAAGTTATATAATTTTAAAAGTTTACAGCATCTGTCACATAACATTATTAGGAAATAATATTCTCACTGTGAATTTCTTTTGTACTAATTTAATGCTGTTAATTTGACCTTTCGTGTAAGTGAAAAAAAGTAATATTCAAGAAACAGTCTTGCATAGTACTTGTAAAGTCAAGTTAAACAAGTAACGTCCCTAATTAGTAGGCTTTTAAGCATAACACCAAGCTGTTTTAAAGCTTTACTAATAATTAATTCAGCATGTATGTCAAAAGAAAAATAATAGTGTGATGTCTAGATCTTTACAACAACTGGCTTCTTGTAATAAAGGATGTGGTATACATATAAGTTTAATTATCTCAGGCTTCTTAAATGCATTGAGATGAAATCACTTTCGTTAAGTTAAAACAAAACTAGTCTTACAACATGTTTGCTCACCATCAGTTGTTGTTTTTAGGAATAATGGAGACCAAGTTAAATAATATTGCCCCAAGTGCAGAACCTTGGGTTACTCCTGAAGTGACTGGTAATTATATTGACCTAACTCCATTAATGGTCACTGCTTGAGTTTGTCCAACTAGCCACCTTGAGGTACATCTAGTGATGTATAGATTTACTATGATTTCACTTAGTTTTAAAAATAACTGAGAATGGTAGCATATAACATCTTGCATCAGTTTCAAATAAATATTGAATGGACAATAGCTATAAAGTAACATTCACAAAGTTATGCGTAATGGATCGCCGTGCTGCAGGTGAGCAGAACCCAAGTGAGGGCTCATTGATATAACAATTGTATTAGTCATGGTTGCATGTTAAGCCTCCAGTGGCCTAATTGTATGTACAGTACAAATGGTGACATTTTTAGAATAGAACAATAAGGTGGCAGTAAATGTTTTCTGGAATAGCATATACTAGTTATCACTGACTTTTAAAGGGACAGTGTTAGGGTTAACTTACTTGTCAGCATGACCCCATAAGTATCAGGAGACTGAAAACATATCCACTTCCTTCAGAATAGTCCATAACACTAATATGATCATGTCCAAAAGGACAAATGTTGCAAAGGCACCAGCTTATGGGCATGGGTATAGAGAGTCTGTACATACGAGTACCACATGAGGGGTCATTAGCTTCTGATTGGCAACCTTTATACAGCTGTGTTTAATCAATATCTACTTTCTTTGTTACAGTACATTTTCACAATGAACATCTATTTTGGCATCAAATGTTATTTTATAAAGCAAAGTGACTCAAACAGACTGCTGTAACTGCTACTTTTGTCTCTGTATATGCAGACCTCTTAGGAAGTTTATTAGAGTTAAACATTGTAGAGGATGGCAGCCATAACTTGTTTCTTTCCAGGACTAAGTATTGTGGAATGACATCAGGAGGAATTTACCACATTATCTGGGCTTCTTTAATAATTAATGGGTCTGATATCGAATGTATAGCTAAGAAAATCCATTTTGCCTTTGCATTTCTCTGTGTAACCATTACTAAACTGATTGATGCAGCAATCCAAACCTCGCTTTATTGAAAACTGTCTTCGAAAAATTTCTGGTTTGGTGGCCAGTCATTCATAGTACAAGTTTATGAGAACATTCCTTACCCAAATTTTTAAGGCTGCACAGAATTTGCAGGCACACTGATGATTTAGGAGTGCCAGCTATGGATTTGTAACATATTATACATCCCCCATTTGTTTCATAGAGCATAAAATGAAGCTTGAGGTCAATCCAAAAGTGAACTTTTAAAATATAAACATCAAAATGGGAAGTTGGCTTTAGGTCATTTGAGGTTTAATACCAGTAAAGATTAGACTGGTTCTAGAAATGTTTTGGCCTGCAATTACAAATGATTGCTGTCAGAGATCTAGTCATCTTCTTCTTCTTTCGGGTTTTTCCCAGTTAGGGGTCGCCATAGCAGATCATCTGTCTGCTCATGATTGGCAGTGGAGTTTTACGGTGTCGAGTTGCCAGCCCGGTGCTCAAACTTCCACAGAAGGCATACACACGCACACACTCACACCTAGTGCCAATTTAGAGTGTCCAATCCACCTACTGCATGTCTTTGGGATGTAGGAGGAAACCGAAGCACCCAGAGGAAACCCACACGACCACAGGGAGGACATGCAGACTCCGCACAGAAGGCACCCCAGCCAAGAATCAAACCAGAGAAGTCAGAGATCTAGTCATAAGCTTTGTAATACGTGAGAAGTTTTAGCTACCTGTATAACACCTGTTAAAGTTGTTGGGGATAAGCAGTGTTACTTCCCTTCTGACTGTCATCTGTAACTGCACTTGGTGTGTTGCATCTTTTGTAGCTGTTAGTTACCTAACGGTGCATTTCCCTCTGTGCAGAGCATGATCTTTGCTTACTTTTTGAGCAGTGAGTTTTATAGGAAAGAATGTTGCTAACATTTTCTTGTAACTAGGTTCTTGCATAAGACCATAGCTGTCACACTGAGGATTATGATCAGCTGTTCAGTCATAACCAACTTATGTGCTTCATATGTAGGTATCGAGAAACTCACATTGAGGTTATAGTGAAGCAAAGCTCTTGAGGTGATCTGAGCATCTGCTTCAAGCTTTCTGCACACTCCAAGTACTGCAAGATTGTTTTTGTCATATTGTCCCTTGCATAATTTCAGCTGTCGGTGTACTTTAGTAAAGTTTGGAACAAACAAGAAGCATCTGAGTGGCGTACTACTGCTAGCTGAGTGGTATAAATGCATAAAGACCCCAATTTTGATTAGCATTATGGGTTCTTGGTGGTGGTGGCAATGAGGTTGTGCAGGCCCTTCCTAGGGAGAGGGGAGGAGAGCAGAGCTGGTCATGGATTGTAGCACTCCTTTGGAGGAAGAAGGCTGACCCATGGCCTGGAGTGGGTGTGTGTAGTGCAGCAAGGCCAACAGGCCTTCATCAGACAAGTGCAGTGTAATGTGCACTTGTGTAGTAGAAGTCATAGTGACTTCTGGGATAATGCAAGTTGTACATCCCCTCAGAGGAGAGGGATTAGACCAATAATAAAATGCCTTTATTGCAAGGATGCTAGTGAGTAGACAAGCG